>NW_026592732.1:9373141-9390801 GCF_907164565.1 Psammomys obesus
AAGAAGAAGAAGAAGAAGAAGAAGAAGAAGAAGAAGAAGAAGAAGAAATGAACGTGGTTGAGCAAGCATCTCTGTGATAGGATGAAGTGTTCTTTGGTTAAATGTTCAAAAGTGGAATAGCTGGATGTGGAAGTAAATAGATTCCCATCTTCCTGAGGAATCAATAGAATGCTTTCTATAGGGGCTATGCAAGATCACACTCCTATCAACAATGTATGAATGTTCGTTTTACTCTACATCTTCACCAGCATGAGCTTTCACTTGATCTTTGCCATTCTAACAAGTGTAAGACGGACTCTCAGAGAAGTTTTGATTTTCATTTCTTTGATTTCTAAAGATGTAGAACATGTCTCTGTTTGTTGTACTTTGTTTCTCAGTCATTTGAGTTTCCTCTTTTCAGAATTTTTCTTCTTAGATCTGTACCTCATTTTTAATTGGGATATTTTTTCTTGATATCTAGTATGTATGAAAATATATGTGTATATATATATATATATGTATGTATGTATGTGTATATATATGCATGCATACATATATCAATAAACTAGATACTATATATGATATATATGCATTTTCTTCATACATAAGGTATACTGAGTTATATAATATATACCATATATATGTAGATATTATATATATATATTATACACACACATAGATACAGATATATATATGGAATGTAGATATAGATATATCAATATAGTTGGTGAAATCTTTTCCCATTCTGTAGACTGTTGTTTTGTCCAAACGACAGTCTCTTTTGCCAGGTAGAAACTTCTCATCTTCAAAGGTTCCATTTATTAACTGTCGATTTTAGTGTCTGTGCTAATAGTGTTTTGTTCAGAAAGTCTTTTTCTATGACAATGTGTTCAAGACAATTCCTACATTTATCTCTTTTGTTCAGTGTATCTAGTTTTGTGAGTGGGTCTTTGATCCATTCGGAGTTGAGTTTAGTGCAGGGATATGAATATGAATCTATTTGGATTCTTCTACATGCACCCCTACAGTTTTACCAGCACCATTTCTTGATGGTGCTCTTCCTGGACTCTTCATCAAAAACTAGGTGTCTACAGGTGTGTGTGTGTGGGTGCGTGCATGCTTGTGTGTGTGTGTGTGTGTGTGTGTGTGTGTGTGTGTGCCTTCTTCAATTCCATTTCTTTGATCAACATGTCTGCATGATGTTTTTATCACTGTAGTTTTTTGGTAGAACTTCACATTGAGGATGGTGACATCTCCAGCAGTTCTTTTATTATTCAGGAATTTTTAGCTATCCTGAGTTTTTGTGTTTTGATATAAAGCTGAAAATTGTCCTTTGAAGATGTGTAAAGTAATGTGTTGGGATATGGTTGAAGATTGCATTCAGGCCTATTTCTCTTATGAACATTGGTGCAAAAATACTCAATAAAATACTTGTAAACTGAATCCAAGAACACATAAAAGATATTATCCACTGTGACCAAGTAGGCTTCATCCCAGGCATGCAAGGGTGGTTCAACATACGGAAATCTATCAATATAATCCACCATATAAACAAACTGAAGGATAAGAACCAAATGATCATCTCCTTAAATGCTGAAAAAGCATTTGACAAAATCCAACACCCATTCATGTTTAAAGTCTTGGAGAGAACAGGGATACAAGGCACATACCTAAACACAAAATACAGCAAACCTATAGCCAACATCAAACTAAATGGAGAGAAACTTAAATCATTCCCACTGAAATCAGGGACAAGGCAAGGCTGCCCACTCTCCCCATATCTTTTCAACATAGTACTTGAAGTCCTAGCTAGAGCAATAAGACAACTAAAGGAGATTAAGGGGATACAACTAGGAAAGGAAGAAGTCAAAGTATCACTATTTACAGATGATATGATAGTATACATGAGCAACCCCCAAAAATTCAACCAGAGAACTCCTTCAGCTGATAAACACTTTCAGCAAAGTGGCTGGATACAAAATCAACTCAAAACAAAACAAACAAACAAACAAACAAACAAAACCCGAAGCCCTCCTGTATACCAAAGAGGATTGCATTGAAGCCATTGATTTTTTTTTTAGGTTATGCATTTTTTATTATATTAATTCCATTGACCCATGAGCATGAGAGATCTTTCCATTTTCTGGTTATCTTCTTCAAAGTCTTTCTTTAATCACTTGAAGTTTTTATCACCCAAGTTTTGGCTTGATTGGTTAGAGATAACCCAAGAAAATTTATATTATTTGAGAATATTGGTAAAGGTTTTGTTTTCCTAATATCTTTTTTCAGAAAGTTTTCCTTCAGACAGAAGGGCTACTGATTTTTGTGAGTTGATTTTGTATTCATCTACTTTGCTGAAAGCATTTAGCAGTTGCAGGAATTTCCTTGTGGAATTTTTAGGGTCACTTAAATATGCTATCTTATTATCTGCAAATCAAGATACTTCTTCCTTTCTAATTCGTCCTTAATCCGCTTCAAGTGTCTGATTGGTCTAATAAATAATTAAAGTACTATATTGAATAGGATGTAGAGAGTGGGGAGCCTTGTCTTGTTTCTGATTTCAATGGAATGCTTTGAACTTCTTTCCATTTAAGCTGATATTGTCTTTGGGCTTTCTGTAACCTGCCTTTGTTACACTGAGGTATGTCCCATGTTTCCCAAATTTTTCCAGTACTTTTATCTTGAAAAGGTGTTGGATTTTGTCAAAAGCCTTCTCTGCATCTAGTGAGAAGACCATGTGTTTTGTTTTGTTTTGGTTTGGTTTTGGTTTTGGTTTTTTTTGTTTGTTTGTTTGTTTTGTTTTTGCTTTTCAGTTTTATTATATAAAGAGTTACATTTAACAATTTATGAATGTTGAACCATCGCTCCATTTCTGGGATAAAGCCTAATTGATGATGGTGGATGGTCTTTTTGATATGTTATTGAATTTGGTTAAAAAGTATTTTATCTAGCAATTTTGCATCTATGTCCATAAGGGAATATGATCTGTAATTTTCTTGTCTGGTCACTATGTGGTTTAGGTATCAGGGTAACTGTGCCTTCAGAAAATGAATTGGGCAATATTTCTTCTGTGTCTATTTTTTGGAATAATTTGAGGAGTATTGGCATTAACTCTTCTTTGAAATTTTCGTAGAATTCTGAGCTCAAACTAGCTGTGATTTGGCTCTGGTATTTTTTTTTTTTTTTTGCATCTAGTTTACTAGGGGTTATATGTCTATTTAAATTGATTGTTTGATCTTGGTTTAACTTTGTTAAGTAGAATTCATTTTTAAAAGTGAGCATTTTTAAGATTTTTTAAAATTTTGTGGGATATAGGTTTTTAAACTATGTCCTTATGATTGTCTAGATATTCTCACTGACTGTTGCTAAATCCCCTTTTTGATTTCCATTTTTGTTAATTTGGATGTTCTTTATGTTGTTTGTTTGTTTTTTAATGTAGTTTGGATAAGGATTTGTCAATCTTACTGATTTTCTCAAAGAACCAACTCCTGGTTTCATTGACACTTGTGTTGTATTGTTTCCATTTTATTGATTTGTGCCATGACTGCCCTTATTTCTTACCTGCTACTCCTTCTGGGTGTGAATTTTTTTTTTTCTGTAGAGCCTTCAAGTGGCTGTATGGTGCTAGTATGAGGTGTCTTTATTTTTTGTGTGTAAGCCTTAGTACTGTGAGCTTTACTGTACGAAAAGCCCTCTTTGTATTTCATAAGTTTTAACATGTGTATTCATTTCAATTTCAATTACAGAAAATCTTTAATTTCTTTTTTAATTTAATTTTATTTTTTATTATTAGTTACATTTTATTAACTCTGTATCCTAGCTGTATCCTGCTCCCTTGTTCCCTCCCAAACCCACCCTCCATCCCTAACCTACTCCCTGCCACTTTCCAAATCCACTGATTGGAGAGGACCTCCTCCACTTTCATCTGATCCTGTTTTATCAGATATCTTCAGGACTGGCTGCAAAGTCTTCCTCTGTAGCCTAGCAGGACTGCTCTTCCCTTGGAGTTTGGGGAGGTCAAAGAGCCTGCCAGTGAGTTCCTGTCAGAAATAGTCCCTGTTTCCCTTATTATGGGAAACCAATTGATTACTGAACTACCACGGGCTACATCCAAGAAGAGGTTCTAGGTTATATCCATACATATGGTCCTTGGTGGAGTGTCAGTCTCATAAAAGACCCCTGTGCCCAGATATATTTGGTACTTGTGGAGCTCCTGTCCTTTCCACATCATACTAACTCCCCTTCTTTCATGATTCCCTGCACTCTACTGAAGGTTTGGTTATGAGTCTTAGTATCTGCTTTGAAACACTGCTAAGTAGAGTCTTTCAGATGCCTTCTGCGGTAGACTCCTGTCATATGTCCAATGCACATCTCGTTTGTCTTTCTAAGTGAGGATTGATCATCTTACCCTGTGTCTGCTTTCTTGTTTATCTTCTTTAGGTGTATAGATTTCATTACGTTTATCATATCTTGTAGCTCTATATAAGCGAGTATATATGATGTTTGTCTTTCTCTTTCTGTGAAACTTCATTCAGAATGATCTTTTCTAGATCCCACAGTTTGCCTGCAAATTTCATGATTTCCTTGTTTTTGACTGCTGAGTAGTATTCCATTATGTAAAAATATCAGAATTTCTGTATCCATTCCTCCATTGATGGAAATCTGGGTTGTATCCAGGTTCTGGCTATTACAAATAAAGCTGCTACAAACATGGTTGAGCAAATGTCCTTGTTGTGTACTTGAGCGAATTTGGGGTATATACCTAGCAGTGGTATAGCTGGTTCTTGAGGAAGCAATATTCCTAATTGTCTGAGAAAGTGCCAGATTGATTTCCAAAGTGGTTGTAGAAGATTACATTCCCACCAGCAATGCTGGAGGGTTCCCCTTTCTCCACAACCTCCCCAGCATGTGTTGTCACTTGAGTTTTTCATCTTGGCCATTCGGATGGGTGTAAGGAGAAATCTCAGGGTCGTTTTGATTTGTGTTTCCCTAATGGTTAATGACGTTGAACATTTCTTTAAGTGTTTCTCTGCCATTCGATATTCCTCTACAGAGAATTCTGTTTAGCTCTGTTCCCCATTTTTAATTGGATTACTTGGTTTGTTGCTTTTCAGCTTCTGTATTTCTTTATATATACTGGATATTAGCCCTCTGTTAGATAAAGGGTTGGTGAAGATCCTTTCCCAATCTGTAGGCATTCGTTTTGTTTTGATGATGGTGTCCTTTGCTTTACAGAAGCTTTTCAGTTTCATGAGGTCCCATTTATTGATTATTGCTCTTAGAGCCTGTGCTGTTGATGTTCTGTTCAGAAAGTTGTCTCCTGTGCCAATGAGTTCTAGGCTCTTCCCCAGTTTTCTTCTAACCGATTTAATGTGTCTGGTTTTATGTTGAGGTCTTTGATCCACTTGGACTTTAGTTTTGTGCAGGGTGATAAATATGGATCTATTTTCATTTTTCTACATGCAGACATCCAGTTGGACCAGCACCAGTTGTTGAAGATATTATCTTTTTTTTCCATTGAATGGTTTTGGCTTCTTTGTAAAAATGCAAGTATTCATAGGGGTGTGGGTTTATTTCTGGGTCTTCTATTTGGTTCCATTGATCCTCCTTTCTGTTTCTATTCCAATAGCATGCAGTTTTTATTACTATTGTTCTGTAGTACAGCTTGAGATCAGGAATAGAGATACCTCCAGATGATCTGTTGTTGTACAGGATCGTTTTGGAGATTCTGGGTTTTTTGTTTCTCCATATGAGGTTGAGAATTTTTTTTCAAGGTCTGTAAAGAATTGAGTTGGTATTTTGATGGGAATTGCATTGAATCTGTAAATTTCTTTTGGCAGGATAGCCATTTTCACAATGTTAATCCTACCAATCCATGAGCATAGGAGATCGTTCCATCTTCTGATATCTTCTTCAATTTCTTTCTTCAGCGACTTAAAGTTTTTCTCCAACAGGTCTTTCACTTGCTTGGTTAGTGTCACCCCAAGGTGACACTTTATGTTATGAAAGCCAGAAGAGCCTGGGCAGGTGTCATGCAGACTCTAAGAGACCACAAATGTCAACCCAGACTACTATACCCTGCAAAGTTTTCAATCAACATAGATGGAGAAAACAAAATATTCCATGACAGAACTAAATTTATGCAATATCTACACAGCAAACCAGCCCTACAGAAGATACTAGAAGGAAAACTCCAATCCAATGAAATCAACTTCACCCAAGAAAACATAGCATACAGATAATATCCCAACAAAAATTAAAAGAAAACAAGCAATGATACACAGTACGACCACCGACTCCAATATAAAAGGAACTAACATTTATTGGTTACTATTATCTATCAACATCAATGGACTCAACTCTCCAATAAAAAGAAACAGACTAACAGAATGGATGGGGAAACAGGATCCAACATTCTGCTGCATCCAAGAAACCCACCTCTGCAACAAAGATAAACACTACCTCAGAGTAAAGGGCTGGAAAAAAAATCTTTCAAGCAAACGGACCCAGAAAACAAGCTGGAGTAGCTATTCAAACATCTAATAAAATAGACTTTAATTTCTTTTTTGAGTCAATTTTATTCAGCTGAGAGTTTTTCAATTTTTAAGAGTTTGTAAGCTTTCTGCTGTTTCTGTTGTTGTTGATACCCAGCTTTAATCACGGTGATAGGATGGGGTTTCAAATTTCTTGTATGTTAAGACTAGTTTTCTGTCTGAGTATGTTGTCAGTATTGGAAAAAGTTCCAAGAGGTGCTGAAAAAAGGGTATATTCTTTTTTGTTTGGATGAAACATTCTGTAAGGTTTGTTTTATAACTTCAATTAGTGCCAGCATGTTTAGTTTTTTTCTGGATGACCTGTTTATTGGTAAGAGTGGTTGGGAAACTGAAGGCGCTCATTATCCATGTGTAAGGGTCAATATGTGATTTAAGCTGTAGTAGTATGTCTTTTACTAACTTGAATGCTCTTATATGTGGAGTATTGATTGATGTGAAGAACTGAAATGTCCTCTTGCAATTTTGCCTCCAATGAGGGAAAAATCTTCCTTATCTCTTCTGATTAGTTTTGGTTTTTCAGATAGTAAAGTGAATACTCCTGCTTATTTCTTGGGTCTATTTTGGTATAATATATTTTTTCAACCATTTACTCAGATATGGTGTCTTTTCTTGATGTTGAGGAATATGTCTTGGATGGAGCAAAAGATGAATTTTGTTTTGACATCCATTTACATGTGTAAAAGATTAAAAAGTAATTTTCTAATGGCTTATTAAGTTTAAAAAATATCTCATCAAATAGAGGTAAATGTGTCATGTTTCAATTTCTCCTTATTGGCTTTGCCATCCTTAAAACTTGGAGAAGAAAATTTTAGTTCTTCCTCTCATTTGAACAACATGATCACAATCATAACTGTGTTATAATATGAGCTCATTAACACTTCTTTACTGTACATCAAGGTGGGGAAAGATAGGAAATGAAAACTCTTGCTTTTCTGATTCAAAATGTGCAGGTTATTAAAAGTGAAAACAGTCACCAAAGCATTTAACAACACAGTGATTTAAGACATCTAATGTCAGGAGTTCTCAACCTGCACGTCATGACTCCTTGAGGCTCCAATGACCCTTTGATGGGGTCATCTAAGACCATTAGAAAACACAGATATTTACATTAAAATTTATAATGGTAGAAAAAGTATAGTTATGAAGTAACAAAGAATATGACTTTATGGTTGAGGTCACCCCAACATGAGGAATTATATTAAAGGGTCACAACATTAAGAAGGTTGAGAACCACTCTCTTAAGTGAATGTTGAGATTCCCACGTTACTAAGGTGCTCTGTTTAATAAAATAGTCACTTTATTCTTTAACTAAAGCTAGAATGGTAAAATCTTAGGAGTGTTTACCAAAACGATTTACTTTCTAATATGGTTATCGTACATATTTCCAATTAACACGTTACTTACACGTAATTTTGTGTGAAGTTATTATACCTGGTTGTATGTATAGACCATTTGTACATACATATTTTATATTTAATGAAGTATATAATTGTATAAAGAATGTGTATATCACTGTTGATTTATATTCTTCAAGATTATGTCTCAACTGTGTTGGTGTTTATGTTTCATTGCTCAAATTCATTTTCTCTTCTCCTCATACACTGATTTCAAGGTCCCTTCTTCTACTGCAAATGCTTTTATGCAAATGCCTATAGTCTTGTGTTTGGACTTTGGGTATCCCTTCTTATTTAACATGCTTGAACTGTTTACTAATGAACCTCCCATCCTTGTATTTATTTTTCCCTTCACTGTCCTCACTGTCTTTTGCAAAATTACGACCTCTTTTTATTCTTTAATACTTTCCACACTTCCCACAGCTAAGTCTTTGCTCCCAATGAATTTCCCATCTGTGTTTTCCCTGCAGATATCTTTATTTAGTCTAGCTTTTGATGGCATCTATTGAACAATGGACAGTTCTACATCATTCATCTGGTTTTTCTTCTGAATTCTCAGGACAAACATTTCCCTTTGGTTTCCAAAGACATTTTAATATTAATCCTACTAACACTTCTCATCTTCAACTTTGCTTTTTGCAAGTTAAAAATAAAAGTAAGATAGAATGCAACAGTCAATGGTGCTGTCGTCAACTTTTTCCTTATAGACTACACTCATTAGTGCAGATTCTCATAAACCATATTTGACCTTTGTGAATTGACTCATTCTACATGTTGTGAGTGACTGCATGCATTGTTTCAGTGGAAAGAAGGTCCCTCTTTGGTACAAGGTGCCTGAACTTGAGAGATCACTCAGGTAGAACATCGAAGGAAAGGTCTAGGTTACAGTGGAAGTGTAGTGACCCATAGAAAACAAAGCACTAGTTAAACTGGACGATGGTTTCCTGAAGTAACACCTTCTGCTACTGATATGTGGCATATTCTCTCTTAATTCCCCTTCTCTGATATTTTTTGTGAAGGAAATAATAAATAGTGTGCACAAATCTAATAGGTGAATGTAACAATGTTTAGGATAATTTTTAAAATTTATTTTCTTTTTATACACCACCAATAAGCAATTTTCATTTGCGATTTTAAAAATAATTTATAATCACATCTCAAGTTTGAAGTGTTTGGACATACATTTAAGCAATTGTATACAGAGTCCACCTACTAAAAACTGCAATCTTCGATGAGGAAAGTCATAAGGCTAAGAAAATGAGGAAGCCTCTCACAGTCAAAGGCTGTAAGACAATAAGTGGTACTAAAATGCTTGCCATGCATTTGCAACAGGAGAAGATAGAAATAACACTAGACAAATGCTTAGTACCTTTTTAACATCACTCAAGCATGATCATGGTGCTAGCTAAAAAAAAAAAAAAAGAATGGGAAGCTTCACAACTTTTAGAGAAATCTATTTGATTTTAGGATGGCTGTGTTATATGTAAAAACATAACATGCTCAGGATAAAAATTACTTCCTAAATTATACCTCTTCAAAATTAAATTTTTCTGCTTTGTAAATACGTAGTAAAGAGAGTAAAGAGGAAATATCCATCAGGGAGAAGAAAATGTTTGCAAAATAATTGCTTCTTAAGGTACTTACCCAAGATATGCAACTGACTCTTTGAACAACGCACTCAAGAAATAAGGTCCTCAAGAAGACCACTGACAGACAGACGTGCACAAACTTTCTCAGTATCCCACGAGGAGCTGAGTATTCAAACAGTGAGGAATATCCACACACCCATCAAAACCAATAAACTCCCAAAATATGACAGAAGTAGCTGTTTGTAGTGGGCCCAAACAGATTTCTACTTGCTGCTGGTTGAAATTAAAACGGTAGTGCCAGCTTGAAATATAGTTTGTTTTTTGTAACTTTGACATAGTTTTACCACAATGTATGCGGTTGTTTCTCTACAGGTATATCTAACTAATTTGACAGCTAATAGCAGACCAAGACTGCATGCTTGAAGTACTTTTGGTGTGTGTGTGTGTGTGTGTGTATATCTGTGTGTGTGTGTGTGTGTGTGTGTGTGTGTGTCTGTGTGTGTCTCTGTGTGTGTGTCTATGTGAATATTATTCAGGGGTGAAAAGAAATGAACCACAAAAGCCACAGAATGGCATGGATGGATTTTAGTTGCAGGCTGCTGTGTGAAGTGAACCAATCTGAAAATGGTACAGACCATTAAATTTCAATCCATATATTTTGAAAATGAAAAAATCATTCACTTGATACAGTAACAAACACATGAAACTAAGCATTTGTCAGAGACAAAATTTCACAGCACGAAAGGTGAACCTCTAGTTTGTAAATTAAAGCAATAATTTTTTGAGTACACAGAATCTGTGGATATAGATGGTGATGACATAATCAAATTGAGTTACAAGTGTGTTAAACAGTCTTATTAAAGGAGTAAAGACATAGCTGAGATACTAGTCATGGGAATCAGGAAGTCGGCTAAGCTAAATGGGGGGAAACACATTGCAAAAATACCAGTACTATTAGGGCAGAAATCCAAAGTGCAGTGGGTGAACTCATTTCCCGTGAGGCTCTGAGTAGCAAATCCTAATACGATTTCACAGTGCTCTGAAATTTAACAGTTAAGAAGTCCTGTGCTTAGTGAAAGCCCAGTCTTCCTCCTCTCCATCTTGAACACAAAACCAGTCTTCAGTGGTGCTGGATTTGAGCTAGAAATGTGAAGATGAATCATGGTAGCTAATACAGACCCTAAGGACAGCATCTACAAATATCCATCGGTCTGTACATTCACACAGAGGTTAGTATACAGTCATAGATACCCTTGGTAGTGGTGGTTTAATTCTGACTCCTAAAATAAAAGCTGGGAAGGTAGGGTTAATTTATCGGACATGAACATTAAGAACGTTTGTTTCATGAGCATTATATTTAAAAGAACAGGTAGAGCATATTTATTTTTTTTAAAAAAAGCAATAAAACGGAATAGCTAATGCAAGGAACCAAAAACAACCAGCAATTATGCAAAAGAGGGCAGGAGCCCTCAGCACTTAAAGGCCTGAGCCTGAGAACCTGAGTGTAATCTAAGGGACACATTAAGGAAAGGAGAGACTCATATTCCACAATTTGTCCTCTGTCCTCCATGAACACACATACACACAAACGCGGGATGGGTGAGATGAATAAAATTTTATTTTAAAAATATCAAAAGACTATGCTATTTGCAAATGGCACCCTTCCCTACCACTTAGGAGAAACTCAGCATTCTGCTTCTCTCTCCAGGTATTGAGTTACAATATGTGAAATCAATATGTGAAAATCAAACAGCTTTCCTATCTGAAATTATAAATTATATTCTACTCTATATTGCGTTCCTACTATGTTTACTTGTGCACATTTTACATATTTATATGCTTATTGGATCTTTGGTAGAACACTTGATTTATTTGTGCTGCTGGGCCATATCCAATTGTATAGTGGTACTAACTATATGTGTGTGTGTGTGTGTGTGTGTGTGTGTGTGTGTGTGTGTTGAAATCCCTAATGACTGGCCCATTGTTCACATCATAAAGGGAATTATGAAAACCTAACCTAGACATATTTTCATCTTTAATAGACAACAAGTTTTGTTCAGAAGTGGTTTTTGGAACAGGAATAAGAATATGATTTGCAAATATAACACATGTAAGATTTTTTAAATTTAATTTTATTTTATTAATTACACTTTGTTCACTTTGTATCCTCCCATAAGCCCCTCCCTACTCCCCTCCTGGTCCCACCCTCTCTCCCCCTTCTTCACGCATGCCCCTCCCCAAGTCCACTCTCCTTCCTTTTTATTTTAGTCTATCAGATCACATCAGGAGTGGGTGCATTGTCATCTTCTGTGGCCTGGTAAGGCTGCACCCCCCTCATGGGGAGGTGATCAAAGAGCAGACCAATCAGATTATGTCACAGGCAGTCCCTCTTCCCATTACTATGTAACCCACTTGGACACTAAACTGCCATGGGTTACATCTGTGCAGGGGTTCTAGGTTATCTCCATGCTGGTACTTGGTTGGAGTATGAGTCTCTGGGAAGACCCCTGCGTTCACATTTTTTGGTTCTGTTCCTCTCCTTGTGGAGTTCCTGTCCACTCCAGATCTTACTATTTCCCACTTCTTACATAAGATTCCATGCACTCTGTCCAACAGTTGGCCATAAGTCTCAGGGTCTGCTTTGATAGTCTGCAGGGCAGAGCCTTTCAGAGGCTCTCTGTGGCAGGTTCTTAGGTTGTTTTCTGTTTCGTTCTTCTTCTGATGTCCATCCTCTTTGCCTTTTGGGATGGGGATTGAGTGTTTTAGTCAGGGTCCTCTCTCTTGATTAGTTTCTTTAGATGTACAGATTTTAGTAGGTTTATCCTACACTTATGGACACCTGATCTTTGACAAAGACGCCAAAACCATATAATGGAAAAAAAGATAGCATCTTCAACAAATGGTGATGGTCTAACTGGATGTTGGCATGTAGAAAAATGCAAATAGATCCACACATGTCACCCTGCACAAAACTAAAGTCCAAGTGGATCAAAGACCTCAACATAAAACCAGACACATTAAATCGATTAGAAGAAAAAGTGGAGGAAACCCTAGAACTCATTGGTACAGAAGACAATTTCTGAACAGAATACCAACAGCACAGGCTCTAAGAGCAACAATCAATAAATGGGACCTCATGAAACTGAAAAGCTTCTGTAAAGCAAAGGACACCATCATCAAAACAAAACGACAGCCTGCAGATTGGGAAAGAATCTTCACCAACCCTTTATCTGACAGAGGGCTAATATCCAGTATATATAAAGAACTAAAGAAGCTGAAAAGCAACAAACCAAGTAATCCAATTAAAAAAAAAATGGGGAACAGAGCTAAAGAGAGAATTCTCTGTAGAGGAATATCGAATGGCAGAGAAATACTTAAAGAAATGCTCTACATCATTAACCATTAGGGAAATGCAAATCAAAACGACCCTGAGATTTCCCCTTACACCCCTTACACATCAGAATGGCCAAGGTCAAAAACTCAAGTGACAACACATACTGGAGAGGTTGTAGATAAAGGGGAACCCTCCTCCACTGCTGGTGGGAATGTAAACTTGTACAACCACTCTGGAAATCAATTTGGTGCTTTCTCAGACAACTAGGAATATTGCTTCCTCAAGATCCAGCCATACCACTCCTAAGCATATATCCAAAAGAGGCTCAAGTACACAATAAGGACATTTGCTCAACCATGTTTGTAGTAGCTTTATTTGTAATAGCCAGAAGCTAGAAACAGCCCAGATGCCCCTCAACTAAAGAATGGATGCAGAAATTGTGGTACATCTATACAATAGAGTATTACTCTGCTATGAAAAAATAAGATTTCTTAATTTTTGCAGTAATGTGTATTTTAAATAGAGCAATGTTCTAATTCTTCTAATTATGAGTGTTTCTAAAAATGATTGCTCATTGATAATCAAAAAGAAGAGTGCTCATTCATGTTCTTTCTTCACTTTATTGGAAATATTGGGTCTCACCTCACACTGACTTGTATCATACACCTATGTACATACATGAAAAATCCTACTCTGTGTATACAGATAGTCCCTATATGGTACTGTAATGAGCTAACGATATTGGAAACTATTGTCACTGACCTTATTATCTTCTCAATGTTGTCTTCTGGTTGGTAATGGCATAACCATTGCTATAGCATAAATTTATAAATTTCTTTATTTGTGTGTTGGAGGACATGCACACATGTGCAGCACCTATGGAGGCAGAAGAAGGCCTGCAAAGTCCTGGAGCTGGAGTTAGTGATGGGTGTGAGACTCCTGGTGTGGTTTCTGTGGACTTAATTCTGATCTTCAACAAGAACAGCAGACACTCTTATCCATGAAACAGTCTCTCCAACCTAATAAAGTGTAATTTAACTGATCTTTTATATATACTTTATGCTATTTGTGTTCTATTCAGTAGTCTCCTATCATTACAGCATGAAGAAAATTTTAATTCCTCTGTTAATTTTTAAATTTTACAGAGTGTTGGTGTAATTCTTTTGGTCTCATCTGCCTGGAATTGGCATCTTTTGGAATGAATCAATATGAGCAGTTCTCCTAATATAATAACGGTATTAATTAATGTGCCACCATATGCCTCCAAGATCACTGATTTGACTGAACATCTCATACATCCCTCTTGGGAAAATCTATCACTTTTGTTCACATTTAACACAAACCTACATCTGGTAAACTAGCTCTAAATACTGTTTGTTTTGTCAAATACAGGCTGATGATACTTTGACTTTCTTGTAAAATTCGAAGAATTAACATGACCCTGATACTCTAACAGGACTGGAAAGCATTCCTAAGCACCGAAAGGCAGGAGTTTGCCTGAAGTGGCCAATTTTATGGCTGATTGGCCATGCTCTGTCTCTTATCTATTCTCTCAGAAGTGCCTCTAAGGGTCCATAGCCTGCAGTTCCTTATCAATGATTTCAGCTATCTGATGACACCTCCTTTTATCTGAGACTATTTTTAGTCCCTTTTTTGATTAGTGATAGCTAGACTTGATTATTTAACATTCTTCTTTCTTATAGGAAAAGTTGTCTTTTAACTTTCCAGTATTTTCATTTTAGACTTATTTCAGTGCTATATTTCTGTTACTTTTAGTGGTAAAAGGTTAAGGACTAAGGCATGCATAACTCTAAATATATTGAGGTCAACATATATACAAACAGGAGGCTGAAGAGGTTGCTTAGTGTTTGGGTGATTATGCGGTGCACTAAAATCCTATGGGCCCAGATTCGAGCATCAAAGCAAAGGAGCACAAAACAAGAGGAATCTTTCCACTCATTCATCTTGTGGTTCAGGTACCTGCATCAAAGTATGTCACCTTAGTGAAACAATAAAAAGTCTGTAAGCTGACCCATCCCATGATGGAGGTAGCGTCTGTTTGAGAAACTTGATTTCAGGAATTCCAACATGAGATCTCAAAAAGCTAAGATTGTGCTAAAGCCTGCTACACTACATAAAGTTCCTTCAGCCACACCATTGTTCTGTTCTGAGTTATATCATGCCAAGGCCCCTAGGGTTACATCTGCCCAATGGAAGAAACTGGGATATAGATTCAAAGTAGAAGAAAGTATTGGGCAGTGAGTGGCATGCGAAATATGTGCCTCAATTAGACACAGGAAAAAAACAAAAAAAGTGTTCATTATTTTTCATTCCCCAAACTTAATATTTTTGTATTTATACTGCACAGAATCTATATCTTGAAAATCTAAAACTATCCTTGTCTGAATAAAGAAAATGGAAGCACAGACCCATGACTGTAAGCTTTAATATGAAGAGTCTAGCTTGACAGATGTTTGTTTTACTGATCTCAAAACGTCATCATTTAGTATTTTACCAGTTTTTTTCACCATCACTTATTTTACTTTGCATTTGCATTTTACTTTCTTTATGTTTAGTATGTTATTGTTTCTCTATCTCCTTGTGATACTTAGCATATAGATTTTAATCTTTATTTTCACTATAAATGTGTATACCTCAAGCTTAATTTCATGGAAAATGTAATAAGCTTCCTATAAATTTCAGAACAATGAACTCTAAATGCATTCAATTAGAAACAGTTTTCAATTTGATTCTGATTTCTCTGACATATGTATGACATATGAAAGTATATTCATTACTAAAGCATGGGGCTTATAAAATATGTCATTGATTTCTAACGGGTTACCAGGTATATCATTATAACTTAAACCACTTACATTTAATTGAGACTGCTTGGTGATATTGGATACAATAATTCTACTCTGTGGAACTAAAAAAAAATAAATGGTCTGTATTCAGGGGTCATGGGTTCAAAGGTTCATTGAATCATGATGATGTTGACTTTAACTGTCAAATTTTTTGTTTTGTTAGCTTTCCTTCTTATTTTTTTCCAGTGCATTTATAATAGAAAAAAATACTGAATAATTATAGGTTATTCTAGTCTTTTAACTTGTTGATTTTTTTTACTTCAAAGTTTTTGATGCTCTTTTATTAGATAAATAAAATATATTAGGTAAATAAAATGTGGGCATCCTTGGTGAATAGAACTCATAATCAGGAATTCCTCCTTCCTGCCTGCCTCAGTGTTCTATTCCTGTAAAAAGACACCATGACCATGGCAACTTTCATAAAGAAAAGCCTTTAACTGGGGCTTATTTACAATTTCATGGGTTTACTCTATTATCAGCATGGTAGGAAGCATGCCTGGCTTCAGGCAGAAATGGTGCAGAAGAATGAACTGAGAGTTCTCCATCCAAATCAGCAGGCAGTGGGAAGAGACCCTGAAACTGGCTGCGCTGCTGACACCTTCAAGCTCAACCCCAGTGACAGACTTAGAAGACCACAGCTACTCCAAGAAAGGCACACTTACTCCATCAAGGCCACACCCTCTGATTCCTTTCAACTCCATAACGTTCAAACATATGCACCTCTGGAGGCCAATCCTAGTCAAATCAGCACACTGCTTCTCCGTCTCCAACACTATCCTCTGCTTTGAAGTGATACTGTTTTACTCTTTCTGCGGCAACTTTCTTTAGATTGGCATTTGCGTATTTTAAGTCTTTCATCCTTTGACTTCCAATATGTTGATTGTGTAGATGTCTCTCAATAAACAAGACAGAAAATATTCGTCCGATTATATTTTCTGGATATTGCTAGACACTATACGGCGAGAACATTTTTTCAATGTATTTTTCTCCTTATTAGCAAAATAACATGTGGCTCTATGACGGACTACATAATACACTCCTGAAATGTAACACATTGCCGTCACATGTGTTTTTATGGCAGTGCACTGTATTTATTCTCTGATCAACTTTTATCCTCAGGAAAATGCATTTGCCTCATTAGTTTATTTTACAGCTTTGGCACTTCTCTAATGTGTGTCTTCTAATGATCTTCACAGAACATTAGATTCACCACTAGGTCTATGTGGCCCAACAGTAGGAGTGGCATACAGAAAACAGCATAAATGTGAAGAACAAGAGCCTACAACAAAGCTCCACGCCCTCACACTTAACATTTATGTACGATTGGACAGATCATTGGTTCCCTTCATATTTCTTCCCTCAGCTATAAAGTAGGCTATGTAGTGGAGGTCTCATTTGTATATTGTTGTTGCAAAAACCAAACACACTAATAAACAAGAAGTGTTCAAAATATATAGCAAAAATTTCACATGTACTTACATAAAACAATGAAGCCTTCATTTTTTTTCTTTTTTTAAAATTTTTTATTAATTACACTTTATTCATTTTGTATCCCCCCATAAGCCCCTCCCTCCTCCCCTCCCGATCCCACCCTCCCTCCCCTTTCTGCATGCATGCCACTCCCTAAGTCCACTGATAGGGGAGGTTCTCCTCTTCTTTCTGATCTTAGTCTATCAGTTCTCATCAAAAGTGGCTGCATTGTCCTCTACTGTGGCCTGGTAAGGCTGCTCCCCCCTCAGGGGGAAGTGATCAACAAGCAGGCCAATCAGATTATGTCAGAGGCAGTCCCTCTTCCCATTACTATGTAAACCACTTGGACACTGAACTGCCATGGGCTACACCTGTGCAGGGGTTCCAGGTCATCTCCACGAATAGTCCTTGGTTGGAGTATGAGTCTCTGGGAAGTTCCCTGTGTTCAAATTATCTTGTTCTGTTGCTCTCCT
>NW_026592732.1:9391201-9397688 GCF_907164565.1 Psammomys obesus
TCTGCTTTGACAGTCTATACTGCAGAAGCTTTCAGAGGCCCTCTGTGACAGGTTTCAAGGTTGTTTCCTGTTTTCTTCTGGCTTTCAGAGGCCCTCTGTAGCAGGTTCCGAGGTTGTTTCCTATTTTCTTTTTCTTCTGATGTCCATCCTCTTTGCCTTTCAGGAAGCCTTCATTTTATGTTGAAATATTGGCTATTCATTTCTTCATTCTAGGCCAGTTCCCTCTCAGGCCCACACATACAAGATATTTACCAGTTCATCTGTGTGACTCTTTCTCTCTTGTTGTGATGGAGTTCCATATGTTAATATACCATGAGAGTAACTAGTCACAGCACTACAGAATATTTAAATTATAATTGATCTGTTGATAATCTCCAAAAGTAGTCTAGAATTTGAACATTCAATTAAAAAATTTAAGCTGCCTTAATAATAAGTTTTACATTGGTTTCATGTTGAAATTAAATTTTGGATATATTGGGATAAATAAAATGCATGATAAAATTCATATGAATTGCTCTTTTACTTTCCAACATAGCTACTAGACAACGAAAAAGGATATTTGTTCCATATGTTGTGACAGGCTTACACAAAATATTGCCTCCAAATCTGTGGCAAATCTTCTGGTAACTAGTACATAATACATATTGAATGCATTTTATGTTAAAGTAAGTACTTTTTCTTTACATTGAAATTATGTCTTCAGATATTAAATGTTCAGGACAACAAAGACAGGTCCGCTATTTCTTTTGGGTTTGGATTCCTGGTGTATCACTAATGGGCCAAACCATAGCAAATGCTCACAGTATTTGCCACATAAAGGTGGAAAAACAGTGTATGTATTTCAGTAAAATGAGCAAACAAGTTCATATTCTAGGGTTATTCTGGCTAAAATCTATTAGTCACATGCAACAATAAATCCCTCTATAAAATGACAGCTCTTGAATTATGAATACAAACAGTAATTGGAACAAAATTCTTTGAGCCCTATTGCAGAGCCAGTTAGGTGTATTTCCTAAAAACACATGGCCCATATAATCAAAAGACAAAAAAGGCCAGGAGTCCTTAGCTATTCTTTCAAAAACTGGAAACAGCTGGAGGCCATTGGGCACCATTGTACCCTTCATTCCCCATTCAATATATAACAGACTTCATTGATTAATAGACACTTAAAATAGCATCTGATCTCTTGTTTGAGATAAGGAATCTGTGTTCTTTTAATCTGTTATGAAGCTTTCTATTCCCCTAACCTTTTTGATCACTATCAGTGTAATTCAATTTAGCAAGCTTTCTCTGTCTGTGAGGCAGTGTGCGAAGTTCTTCAGAGGACATGCAATGGAAATGGGCATCTAGCTTCAAGAAGTTAACAATGGGTAGAGTGAAATGGATATATAAATCAGCTTTAATGAAAAGCACACACACACACACACACACACACACACACACACACAAGAGCTTTGCAGTACTAACCAAAATTAAAGGTAAGCAATGGGTAGTAAGAGAGAAGTACATGGTTTCATGTAGGTTGAGGGCTGCCTGCATCACAGAGCTATATTTAAGGAAGTTACTGTTCCCTCAGGAAATTTCTTTGATCTCTGAAAATGATGGGACAATAGTCCACAATAAAGAATATTAGGAAATAAGTGTTACCCAAAACGTTTTATTCTGATGTTAGACACCATTTAAATGTTTTGAACAGTTGTTACATAACAGACACTATAAGACAAGTGCAGAGATATGAGCATGATAAAATACATACCCCCTCTGCAAAGGTGTGGATTCAAACCCCAGGTAAATGGGAAGTTGCAGTAAATTGCAACTATTATAAGTCTTAAGAGCTATTGTATAGCAAGTTCCTTACTGGTTCGTTACTGGTCTAGATGGGTGATTCCAGGTTCTGGTCTCTTATTCAAGTAACTGAAACAAAGGTTCCCACAGATCATACAAATAGTGAGGAAATATTTCTCAAAGAAAAACAATAATGTAGATTAGGAAAGGATACTCCATCAAGACTGACAGTGGATCACAAGAATGAATATAATCAAGGGTGCCAGTCACTGTCTGCAGCCTCTATCAATGGAGTTGAAGGAGGCATTTTGTTACCAAGGGCATAGTCTGGGTGTCTCTCTATTTTAATTGACAGGCTTGGATTACCTGGCCTTTTAATCACTTCATTTTATTGTATGCCCTTCATTTTATTGCAATCATATATGTGTTCTATTATGAATAAGTAAAAGATAGTATAGAGAAGATTCTCCGTAAAAGTTCACCTAGAGAAATGGTTTACTCTAAGTTTATTATATTGTCTATGTTTCCTGGATTGTATCCCAAGATGTGTTTGCATAGAAACAGGGCATTTGCAGGGGAATGATAAGGAGAGCAGTTTATTTTTATTTTCTAGAGCAGATATATGTGCAGCTAGATGCAGGCAGGGGTCCGAGGATGCTAACAAGTTGTAAGTGCATTGCTTAGAGGGGGTGCTGAGTGGTTACAGGTTGCTAAGCAATGTTTTATGCTTGCCTGTTTCTGGGAAAATACAGGGACAATATTATATATGGAAAATTTACTAAGTCAGGGTATTTCCGGTGGTGTTACTGCTATACTATATACTATTATACTATAATAGTCCTTATGGTACTATTTGTACTATAAGGAACTATGACAAGGATGTGGATATGCTAAATTACCTGATTGCAATAAATATTTCACAGTGGATGTCTTAACAAATTGTAGATTTAAACATCAAAAAGAATAATACTTGTATTTTAAATATGTAATACAACTATTCTTTCTTCTAAGTCCAGGACAACTGAACTGATATTAAAATACAACCTAAATACTGAGAGTTTCTGCCCCCTGATTTTGTTTCCCATGTGCTTTTTATCCTTTATAATGAAGCATTATAGGGGGAATTTATTTTTAAATTAACATTCTATGCTTTTGTTCAATGTCCATTGACAACTTCACTGCCCATACTATTTAGGCTTCTTTGAAGAAAATTAAATTCTCATTAGAATATTTCAATGTTAAGCATACTAATTCTTGAGTAATAAAGAAACTTCTGTCTTGAGACCTCTACTTTCCCAAAACACCTCCGCCCAACCCCCTGTATTTATACCATTGTGTGCTTTCCTGCTTTTCAATGCCCATGGCTGCACATTCTGATAACACAGGAAAGGCTTTCTTATTAAGGAGTCTTAGGAAACTCATCCACTCTAAACATGGTTAAGCTCCAACCACATCTGTTCACTGCAAGATTATATATATATACTCTCAGTACTACTGAACTGTATTGTGCCTGTATTACAGTTACTATGAGTGCTTTGAATTGTCCTAGTTAGATAGTTTGCCTCATGTCAAATGTTGACTCATTTGTTTTCTCTGATCTCAAATTAAAGATCTCTGCCAACTGCAGTGGTAAACAAATGCATTCAAATCATAGATTGTAATATCGAGTACAAATGACAGGAAACAGCATAGCTGTACACTCTGTATCACAACTAATCCTGTCCATATGGTTGGGTAGAGAAATGCCCAGGAGATTGGTAAAGCATGCCTCAAGATGTATCTGTTAGGGCATTTCCCTAGAGGAGTGACTGAAATGAGACATCTTTTCTGAAAAGTACTATCCTACAAACTGGGTCCCAGATGGAGACTGGGAAGAAGAAAAAACCCTCAGCATACATATTCTCTCTCTCTCTCTCTCTCTCTCTCTATCTCTATCTCTATCTCTATCTCTCTGTCTCTCCGTCCCTCCTTCCTTCCCTCCTTCCCCTTCCTCCCTCTCTCTGCAATTCCCACTCACCATGACAAACTAAAACCTCTGAACCATGAACCAAAATAAATCACTCCTTCCTTAACAGTCCCACCAGTTGTCTCCTTAGAGCAAACAGAAAGCCTGAGCTTCTCGGGAGTCTTGAGTTCAGCATATGGAACATGGCTGCAGCAAGGAGCACCAAAATCTAACAGGGATGTTGCAAAGCAAATCATTTCAGTCCATGCCACAGCAGTTAGACAAGGGCACAGGGCATGGTGCATAGGGTGCACGGCTTTGTGATGCGGTAACTGTCCCATTCTACTGCTCCCCTGTATCACGTCACCCTCAGAAGGAAGCGTTATGGTTTACTTACATGGGAAAGCACTGATATTGTTGGCAGCATTACATTTATGAGGCCCTTAAATTATAACCTTAGACCATCCTCATAGGACAATGAGGTAATGATGGAACATATTGTGTTTGACAACATAATGAACTTGTGTTATGAGCCACACACTATTCTGGTAGTGAATACACATTTAGATAGCTATAATTAATATCGCCAATTTGCCAAGGCACAAAAACTCTCTTGTTACTTTTTGGCCACTATTATAGGGATAGAAAAGGAAAACTTTAATTTTAAAGACTTGAGTTCAAATAACATGCTTTAGAAACATTTAAACCTATAGCTTTTTATAGCATGTTACCTAACACTGGCCTATAAGTGTTTGGGTTATAAGTTTCCCATCCACAAAGTAATGGCCACATAGAGGATTCTCTCTGCTAATGATGTACAAAGATTAGAAGGGTTTAAGGTTCTGGGATGAGCGTCTGCCATGTACACTGTGTGGAAGTCAAGTGTTATCAATTCATAGTAAATGTTTGTTGAGGACGTACATACCTATCTCAGAAAATCCTCTAGGAGGGTGTCACATTGCCACTACCAGGATGATTCATCTAAGGTAGTGAGATGGGGGCACACATGCTGCAAATATGGCATATGTCTTAGAAGCTTGATAAATCTGGGGTGGGGGTCTTGTAAGTCATGCAGCAAAAATGAACACCCCATATGAATGCCCCTGGGCTTTTCTCCTGTAGATTACATCAAGATTAAGAGCCATATCTCTATATCTAGAAAATATTATACACGTCCTAGCCACTATTTATAGGTTCAGAAAGTTGCCAACATGATTGTCTACAACAAATATGTCAACTCCAATGCCTTGATTATGCAGTCACCTAGCAGAGAAGCTTGTGCAATGGGTAATATCATCAGTGCTTCTGAACTCCCGTGGGACACATTTAGAATAGTGAGTTCTGTCACCTTGAAATACATTCTCCTCATCAACTGAACTTCCTCTGCATGGATCATAGGGCGTTGGCATTTTATTCATAACTAATCCATAAGGGCAATGATCCCATTACTCTTCAAGATGGAGAAGGAAGCCATGAACGCATGTTAAGTCAAAAACTTTTTCTTTGGCAAGTTTAAATGCTTAGGCTGAAATGAGATCAGCTCATTTAATCCTAGAAAGATAAATTACTATGTTTAGACTACCTGCTTCTTAAAAAAAAAAACATCTTTTTTTTCCTTCAACTTAGCTTCTTTTTTCCTCTCTATAAATGGAAGCAACATTAGTATTGGAAATAGAGTCAGCAACTGGAGAAAAAGATGGATGGCCTTGACAGTCCTATCTGCGTGTCAAGATTAAGGGCATTGAAAAGAGGGTTTCATATGGACATTTGTTATCAGTAAATGTCACATGTTCTTTTCTGAAACCAAATATGTAGCCAGTATATTCCAACCTTCTATCTACAGCATTGTTACAGCTGCCCTCAATATGGAGAATATTCACATGATGAAAATATGAAGAAAAATAATTTTGTGAAGAAAAGTTATAGACACCTAATCCAGCTTTGGTAAAATTTCTCACTCTAGTAAAGAGAATATATTTGCCAACCACATAATTCTGAACCTCTTTGTAGAACCAATGAAAGATGAAAGAAATCATTACTTCTCCAAAGACAAGTTTCCTATTTAACTTACAAAATGTTTAAAATGTGGTCTTCGTCAATCAGTGAGAAAATGAAAACATAGTAAGTGATAATCATTATACGTATGGAGGCCCTAAAATGCCAATTAAATTGGTGACGTTAATATAAATCGCAGATAATGAGAAGAAAAAGTTCAGGAAACTCAAAACAAGAGCTTAACTCTGTAAGAGTGGGAAAGGTTCTATTTTTATAAAGGAGAGGAAATTGTGATGACTGAAAGGCCTTCTGTCAGAGACTGATGGGAAATCCAAAACATCACTCATGCCTGCTTCTGAGAGCCATGTTACTATCTAATCAGCTGTGGACATAGTTAGATATGCTTCACTCTTTCTATTCACTTTAGAAGTGAGAATGGAATCAGAAAATCTTGGTGAACACGGCAGCACGTGCAGGACCTTAAACTGTCTTCTGTGCTTATCCAAGAAAACCTAAATTTTACCTGCCCTAAAAATAACTGACAGCAGGGGTTTAATGGATCTGAGGTCTATGACAATAATCAAACATTCTTCAATAATAATAAAGCAATACAACTTTCTATCAATTTGTTGTAAATAATTTCAGATGCTTCAGAAAGCTCTTTATTGGGAGCTGCTGTGCTGTTTGCTTCTATACTAAGATCAGAGCTTAAGGATGTGTGTGTGTGTGTGTGTGTGTGTGTGTGTGTGTGTGTGTGTGTGT
>NW_026592732.1:9397698-9415558 GCF_907164565.1 Psammomys obesus
TGTGTGTGTGTGTGTGTGTGTGTGTGTGTGTGTGTGTGTGTGTGTGTATGATACAACTATCCTCTATCAAACAGTGACTTCCTCTTTCTGACCCACCTTCTTCACTTCAATAAGAAACAGGAAACAGGAGGTTGGAGAGATGCC
The DNA here is from genome assembly GCF_907164565.1 of Psammomys obesus. Taxonomy (NCBI): domain Eukaryota; kingdom Metazoa; phylum Chordata; class Mammalia; order Rodentia; family Muridae; genus Psammomys; species Psammomys obesus. The sequence goes on from NW_026592732.1 coordinate 9,397,843, forward strand.
CCAGCAGCTAAAATCACTTGCTACTCTTCCATAGAACACAAGTTTGGTTCACAGAACTCATGTTAGATGGCTCACAATCATCTAAAACTCCATCTTCAAGATATTTGACATTATTTTGTGACCTCTGCTAAACCTGCACATATATGCCAAACACACACACACACACACACACACACACACACTAAAGATAAATCTTTTAAGAAAGAGCACAAATAGAAAATGATCTATTGTTAGGATTTGGGGAAATAATGAATTGCAAAAACACTTTAAAATTATGATGCTATTAAAATCTCATGTCTTTTTAATGCATTGTATAAATAAAAATTATTCAAATCTAATTGAATAATAGCATCATGAACCCATTGAAGATGGGGGTAGAACTGTGTATTTTAGGAAGAGCCAGTCTCCCTCACTGATCAAAGTAGCTTGGCGATACAGGCCTGGTCAGTGAGGCATAGCTGCTGTGATTCCTGTGCTATGGTTTCCCACATTCTGGAAAACGAAAAGAGGAGCAGATGGAGAATTGCTGAGGTGAAATTCTGTCTGAGTTTAAATCTGCACAGGCAATGTCATCCTAGATAATGGAAGTCCCATGTCTTTTAAACTCCCAAAGCCAAAAATAAACATAGCTGGGAGAACCTACTAAGTGGTTATTGTTCACCATGACTTATGGGTGCCTGTTCCAAAGACTCATCTTAATAGGGAAAGTCTCTCTATAAGTGAACAATTACAAGGACAATGACATTGATTGCAATTTGCAAGAGTGACATTTTGCCCGTGGCTGTAGATGGTATTTTTTGAGAAGCCCATAATATCTTCTCCAATCAATCTGTGACTTGTGTCTCATACTGATTAACATCATCCCTCTTCCCTGTCTGTGACCTCAACATACAGAAGGACATGTAAGTGACTTCAAGGACATGCAGAAGACAGGAGAAAAACTTGAAAAGGCTAACAAATAAGCTTTTGCACCCCTCATCAGTTCTGGATATCTGATGGTCTTTAGTAATGATTACAGAAGTCCTGACTCATTGTGTGTGTGTGTGTGTGTGTGTGTGTTTGTGTGTGTTAACATGTGCATGTTTGTTTGTGTGTGTGTGTGTGTGTGTGTGTGTGTGTGTGTGTGGTTTCAAAGCTTTTGTATTAAGACAACTAATATCCTAAGGACTAAGTTGCTTAAGTAATAAGTGTTGAAATCACTTCTTGACTCCAGATCTACACTAGTGTCTTGGGATCAACTGGGGTGACTTACATTTCAAGAAAGTTTTCCTAAATCTTTTTTTTTCCTGTTGTGACTATGTTTTGAATGGAATAATACTTTCCCCAAATGAATTCTCACCTAAATGTTCCTAGCCCAAGTGTGGTAGCATGGTTGAGAGGGAGGTGAGGAAAAGAAGGCATTTTTAACACACCTGTCTTGACTAATAACAGTTTTCCTAAATTTGTGTTCCTTTCCAAGACAAAATACTCCTCAACTATCCCAGGTAATGCTGGTCATGTCTGCAATGTGTGTGGGGGGGAGGAGTCTGTTTTTGTGTTAGTGCAGATATATACCTTCATGTACATGAATGTGTGTGTTCACGCAGATACGTACTTGAATGCATTGGTGTGTGTGTGTTTCTGTTCATGCAGGTCTGTATCTGCGTGTGTGTAGGAAGAGAAGAAGAGGAACACTCTGAAAGCGACTAGTGGAAGGGAGTGAACAGACACAGAAAAGAGACAGAAAAAAACTGTAGTTTTAGTTTGTCTATTTCACAATCCTGCCTGTGTTGAGTCCTGCCTATAATGCATTATTGTGTCAATTAGGCAAATGAAATTTGTGCAATTTTATTTTGATTAGCATCTTCTAAGATTATGAATCATGTATTTACTTATTCACATTTTACATTAAAGAAATGTCTAAGTATAAGTTTTTCTCTTTAAGAAGATGAATGAGTGGACATAAAGACATCATTGATGAATAAATAAAATTTAGTTAATGTCCAATTAAAACAAATAAATGCGAGTTTTTTATTTTAGCCATTCTGATAGATATAAGGTGAAATCTCAGGATCATTTTGATTTGCAATTCTCTGATAACTAAGGATCTTGAGCATTTCTTTAAGTGTCTCTCTGCCATTTGGTATTTCTCTATTGAGAAAATTCTCTGTTTAGTTCTGTACCTCATTTTTTAATACATTTTTTAATTGTATTACTTGATTTTTTGCTGTTTAACTTCTTGATTTCTTCATATTTTCTAGATATTAGCTTTATGTCAGATATAGGGTTGGTGAAGAACCTTTCCCAGTCTGAAGGCTGTCATTTTGTTCTGATGACAGTGTCCTTTGCTTTACAGAAGCTAAATTTTAGTTTCACCTGGTTCTATTTATTGATTGTTGCTCTTAGAGCCTGTGCTGTTGGTGTTCTGTTTTGTATACCTATCAGAATGGCTAAGATCTTAACTCAAGTGACAGCACATGCTGGAGAGGATGTGGAGAAAGAGGAACCCACCTCCATTGCTGGTGGGAATGTAAACTTGTACTGCCACTTTGGAAATCAATCTGGCACTATCTCAGAAAATCAGGAATGTTGCTACCTCAAGATCGAGCTATACCACTCTTAGGCATATATCCAAAAGATGCTCTAGTATTCAACAAGGATATTTGCTCAACCTCCCCTAACAGTGGACTGGGGGAGAAGTATTGGAGGAAGTTAAGGAGGGAGGGTGGGACTAGGAGGGAATAAGGGAGGGGGCTACAGCTGGATACAAAGTGAATAAATTGTAATAAATAAAATAAATAATAAATAATAAATATAGCAGCTTTATTTGTGATAGCCAGAATCTGGAAACAACCCAGATATCCCTCAACTGAGGAATGGATACAGAAATTGTGGTAGATTTACACGATGGAATACTACTCAGCAATTAAAAAACAAGGAAATCATGAAATTTGCAGGCAAATGATGGGAACAAGAAAATATCATCCTGAATGAGGTATCCCAGAAGCAGAAACACACATATAGTATATACTCACTTATAAGTGGATATTAGACATATAATATAGGATAAACATACTAAAATCTGTACACCTAAATAAGTTAAGCAAGGAGAACACTGGGTAAGATGCTCAATCCTCATTCAGAAAGGCAAATGGGATAGACATTGGAAGAGGGAGAAAACAGGGAACAAGACAGGAGCCTACCACAGAGGGCCTCTGAAAGACTCTACTGAGCAGGATATTGAAGCAGATGCTGGGACTCATAGCCAACCTTTGGGCAAAGTGCAGGGAATCTTTTGAAAGGAGGGGGAGATAGAAAGACCTGGAGGGGACAGGAGCAACAGAACCAAAAAGTCTGGGTCCAGGGATCTTTTCTGAGAATGATACTCAAATGAAGGATCATGCGTGGAAATAACCTAGAACCCCTGTTCAGATGTAGCCCATGGCAGTTCAGTCACTAAGTGGGTTCCTTAGGGGAACAGGGGCTGTCTCTGACATGAACTCAGTGGCTGGCTCTTTGATCACCTCTCCCTGAGGTGAGGTGGGCAGCCTTACCAGGCCACAGAGGAAGACAATGCAGCCAGTCCTGATGAGTCCTGATAAAGTAGGGTCAGATGGAAGGAGATGAGGACCTTCCCTAACAGTGGACTTGGGGGAGAAGTATTGGAGGAAGTGAAGGAGGAAGGGTGGGACTAGGAGGGAATAAGGGAGGGGGCTAGAGCTGGATACAAAGTGAATAAATTGTAATAAATAAAATAAATAATTACTTTTTAAAAAATTTACTTTACAAAGATCCTGAGTTTTCTTTCCAGATCCTCTAAAAGAAGCATCAGACTCCAACACTTATATGTTGTGACAGTTTAAGTGACTCAAATATTGGATCGCTGAATCCATACACAAAGCTCATTGAAAATGGCAAGCTAATAGCTCATAAGTGAAACAGCTCTTAAAACCAAGTGATAACTGACATTTTCTGAGGTAGGCATTTTTAAAAATAGAATACATTTATTTCTGCTGTCTCATGTAGATGGGTATATCCCAGCAAAAGTAGATGAAGTAGACTAGAATAACCTGGGAACTAAAGTTCACAGAGAGGCAGCTCCAACATCTCTGTTATTATTTTATTATTATCATTTTCTTTCTTTTTTTAATTAATTACACTTTATTCACTCTGTATCCCCCCATAAGCCCCTCCTTCCTCCCCTCCCGATCCCACCCTTCTTTCCCCTTCTTCATGCATGCCCCTCCCCAAGTCCACTGATAGGGGAGGTCCTCTTCTCCTTCTGATCTTAGTCTATCAGATCACATCAAGAGTTTCTTTTTTTTTCTTTTAGTGATTTTTTAAAATTTTATTTATTATTATTACAATTTCTTCTCCTTGTATCCCAGCTGTAGCCCCCTCCCTTGTCCCCTCCCAATACTACCCTTCCTCCTTCTTCTCTTCCATTTCCTTCCCTTAGTCTACTGATGGGGAGGTCCTTCTCCCCTTCGGTCTGACCCTGGCTTATCAGGTCTCATCAGGACTGGTTGCATTGTCTTCCTCTGTGGCCTGGCAACGCTGCACCCTGCAGGGGGATGTGATCAAAGAACCAGCCACTGAGTTCATGTCAGAGACAGTTCCTGCTCCCCTTACTAGGGAACCCACTTGGAGACAGAGCTGCCATGGGCTTCATCTGAGCAGGGGGTTCTAGGTTATCTCCATGCATGATCCTTGGTTGGGATGTAAGTCTCAGTTGAGCCCCTTGGGCCCGGGGTTTTTGGCTTTGTTATTTTCTATTATGTGATAGCCAGTTTTATGTCACCTTAACACAATTTAGGATTATTTTGGAAGAGGGTACCTCAGTAGAAAGAAATGTCCCCATGAGATTGGCCTGTGGGTAAGTCTGTGATGAATTTTCTTGATAGATGATCCATGTTAACAGGGCCTAGCTTACAATGGGTGGTGCCACCTATGGGCTGGTGGGTCTGAACTTCTGTCAGAAAATAGGCTGGCCAGGTGTGGTGGCTCATTTGTATTCCCAGTAATCAAGAGGAAGAGGCAGGCAGGTGTCTGTGAGTTTGAGGCCAGCCTGGTCTACAAAGCCATTTTAGCACACCCAAAGCTACACAGAAAAAATTCCTGTCTCTAAAAACAGAGTGAAAGAAAGAAAGAAAGAAAGAAAGAAAGAAAGAAAGAAAGAAAGAAAGAAAGAAAAGAAAGAAAGAAGGCTGAGTAAGCCAAGAGGAATAAACCAATAGGCAGCACTCTTCCATGGTCTCTGCATCAGCTCCTGTTTCCAGGTTCATTCCCTTGTAAGTCCCTGCCCTGAGTTCCAATGGTGGTAGATTTTGATGTGGTAAGGTTAATAAACATTTCCTCTCCAAGTTGCTTTTGGTCATGGTGGTTTATTTATTTATTTATTTTTAAATTACAATATAAAGCTAACTAAGAATGCAAGTCAGTCAGAAGGTCTTTTACCATTTATTTTACTTATACACACATTCACAAACTGAGCCAATACAGCCCAGAAACCCACAGGTTGTTATGTGTGTGTGCATGTGTATGTGTGTGTGTGTGTGTGTGTGTGTGTGTTTGTAAAATCTCTTTCTTTCTCTCTGTTTTTTACTTTAAAAATTATTATTTTTCATTACAATTTATTCACTTTGTATCTCATCTGTAGCCCCCTCATTCACCTCATCCCAGTCCCACCCTCCCTCCCTTTGCCTCCCCCCACCCGCCCATGTCCTACCCCTAGTCCACTGATAGGGGAAAACCTACCCCCCTACTATCTGACCCTAGCCTATCAGGTCTCATCAGGACTGTCTAGATCCTTTTTCTTTGTGGCCAAGTAAATCCACCTCACCAGGGAGAGGTGGAAGAAGGCAGGCAACAGGACAGGAGCCTACCACAGAAGGCCTCTGAAAGACTCTACCCAGTAGGGTATGGAAGCAGATACTGAGACTCTTAGCCAAACTTTGGAAAGAGTGCAGGGAATCTTACAGAAGAAGGGATTGACTGAAAGACCTGGAGGGGACAGGAGATCCACAAGGAGACCAACAGAGTCAAAATATCTGGGCCTGTGGAGGCTGATGAATCAACGAAGGACCATGCATGCAGAGGATCTAGACTCCATGCTCAGATGTAGCCCATGAACAGTTCAGTCTCCATGGGGGTTCCCTAGTAAGAGAAGCAGAGGTAATTTCTGGCATGAGCTTGAAAATGGCCTGCTCTTTGAAAATCCTCTCTTTAAAGGAGAAAAACCATTACCCACGTAAGTGCTTTTAAATAACTAAATAATGTGTTTCCTACAAAGAAGGTAAGTTTCCCCTTTCAATTGTAGTCACAACTTAGAGTGTACAGAATCTCATAGTAGAGTAGACTGGGCATTAGTGTAACAATAACATACACAGTAGAATAGAGAATACAGCAATGAGAGATAAAAGAGAGAAGAGAAAAATAGAGAAAGACACAGAGAGACAGAGACTAATGTTGGTGTAACTGGAAGAAAATAACAGCTGTTCTTTTTCAAGTTCATGTTTAAGGTTCTTAAAAGTTGCATGCATCATGGGACATTAAGAAAACACATTCATATGCTAATCTCTCTCCCAAGGAAATGATGTGTAGAATTCTTTGTTCATCTCACTCACTAGCTATTAAACTTTAATATTCATGTTATTTTTATAAAACTGAGTTTGTTTCTCAGTTTTTCTCTTAACCTGGATATCACACAACTAATTGAGACTATTTATTTAATAATAAGCTTCACAACACAATAACAGAGCAGTTATTACTCTATTCTTAACCCTCTAAGCTAACCTAGTTTGCTCCCAGGGTGTGTTCAGAGGTATTTGCTCTTTGTAGCATTTCTCAGATCCAGCTCCTTTTCCTGATATCTTTCCTGGACCTCTCCAATGGTTCAATCAGCTAATTCCTCCTCTAATACCTTCTCCCCTGCCTGGCAGGAAGTCCAGCCCTAGTCTCTCCCCTGCTCAGCGATTGGCTGTGAGTTGCTTTATTGGCATCTTAGGGAACAATTGGAGAGCACTTTTTACAAAACGTTGAGACAAAAGCTTCTCAGGACAAGGATTGCAACTAGCTATCAGGGACACAGAAATCCTCACTTGAATTACATAATAACTTTATGCCTCTAAGGCATATAAACATGTACAGCTAAATAGTGAGAAACTTCGACAATTTCATTTATCTTGTGTAAATGTGAATCAGTAAGTGTAATCACCACAAGAAAATAAAGACTTTAGATGATTTTAGATTTTTTTTCTGAATATATATTTATAGAAATCCAGGAAAACTGCTAGATCACAAAACAGAGAAACATACGAAAGTAGATGGCAAATTTGAAAGGAAAGCAATCATCAGTGGAGGAAAAGAGACAAGAGAGACAAATGGGAGCAAATGTGATTAAAACACATTATATATAGGTCTGAGACTATCATTACAAATCCATTATTAAATCAAGTATTATATTATATGTATACCTAGTATATTCAATTAAAAATATAAACTCGGACACAGGAAATAGATGTTAGTTGTGCCCTTAAAGAAAATAGAGTTGAGGAAGAAAAAATATATAATTAAAATGTATTATATGAAAAAAAGAGAAAAATTTAAAAAAACAATATGAAGTGCACCACCCAGAAAAGTGAGTAAGCCCTGGAGACTCGGTTAGTTCATCCCAGAATGAAAGAACAGTTTTCTAGAAAATTATTAAGAACACTTCCTTACAGGGGGCTCTCCGTAGACCCTGCAGTTACTTTCCTTGCTACCATAATCAAACACCTGACTGTGAGTAGCTTTTCATTAGCCCTGTGAGTGATCAGACACTTCCTTGCATTGACAAATAATATAACCAATGATTCAACATGCTGTCTTACCTTCTTTTCAACCCTGCATCCTTCTCTCACCATTATTTTTTTTACTAGGGAAGGGACTCTGCAAGGCCTAGATGAGACATCATAATGACAGTTCAACAATGAGTTGGAAAGAAAATTGCCTTCTCCATTTACCACCTAGATATCTATCAAAGGTGTTACTAACATATTGTTCAAAAGCAATGGCCACCAACTTGAGGTCTCTAGTTCTGCTATGTTTCTGCTACAGTGCCTCATGTGTGCCACTGAGTCAATATTAGTATGCAGAAAACAAACTTTTTTTAAGCCTTACCAGAATCAAACCAGAATACCTGTATTCATTGTGCATGGCCTAGACTGTATGTGTTACCCTTGCCAATGTTGCGGGAGAGAGCACTGTACTGCGTTCATTTGGGAAATGGGTCTCAAGGTAGGCGGGTTCAAATGTAACACCTTAGGTACACAGGAAGGTGCTCAGGCTATCTAAGCACCTTCTCTCCCCCTTCTGCAAGATAGCCTATGTTTCTCATCTTACCTGAATTTGTTGATGCATCTGCCCAGGAAATTCCACTTACAAGCTTACTGTAACTGCAACAACCCGCTTATGCTCATCATTTTCACCCGCACAAAAGCGAAGCCTCTGTTACCAGAGAAGACAGCATTGTTAATCTATTTGCATAAATATTATTTAGATAGGTGACACATTGTGTTGTATACTGACATAATGAGAAACGTATATCATGACCCTCATTATGGGAGGATCATAAAAAAGCAACAGAAAATAAAATGGAAATAAGAGGTGTACACTTGTGAAACATGGAGTCCAAGGAGACATGGCCAAGGCATGGACTCACAGCTGCTGTTCTGTCTAGCACAAAAGCTCCACAAGATTGGGCCCTTAAACATGTTGCATGAACAAAGGAAGTGCTCACAAGGCTCATCTCTCTGAGGGTCGAGGGAAATTAATGGTTTTCAGAGAAGAGGAAAAAAATTGTTTTCTTCAGTAGTGTAGCTAATGGTATGGTGATCATATCTCTGTAAATAACCCTACACTCATGTTCCTATAAACAGCCCCAATGAAACATATTAGATCACAAAAATAGGAAGAAGATACAGAAGTAGGAGGGGATTTGAAAAGAAGAAATGGATCATCCAGGAAGGAAGGGAGATGAGAGGGGAATGGAAATAAATATGATCAAAATAAATTACATACAGATCTGAGAATGTCATTACAAATCTGTTATTTAATCAAGTTGTATACTGCATGTAAAACTAGTATATACAATTAAAAAAATAAAAGAATATTAAGTTCTGCCTGGTAGCTTATGCTTACAATCCCATCACTTGAAAGAATAAAATGGTGGATTACAGTGAGACCAAAGCTAACCTGGGCTGAAGATTAAGATACTATGTCAAAAATTAATACTAGGTACATAAATAAGCACTAATTAAGAAAAAACATAAAATGACACCAAATAATAAGTTGGACTCTTGGGGATAAATGACAAGAATCAAAAAAGCTGCGCAAAGAGATACATGCCTGTTGTCCCAGCTATATGTGGGAGGTTAAAGCAGGAGGATTTCAAGCTCAAACCCTGCCTCAGAACACATGTCAAAATAATAGTTAAAAGGAAACAAAGGCAGGAATGGATCTCAGTGGTGGTACAAAGCTTGCCTAGCAGAAGGTCCTGGTTAAATTCATCAATATGGCCAGATTTAAAGTCAGAAATAACTGACAAGAATATTAAGAAAGTTAAAGGGCTGGAGAGATGACTCAACAGTCAAGAGTACCTACTGTTCTTCTAAGGAGCTCAAGTCTGGGTCCCAGCATCCATGGCAGGAAGCTCAAAACTGCATGTAACACTAGGTCCAGGTCCAGGTCCAGGGCAGAGATGAGATTCCTCTGTCTTCTGCTACTCCCATACTCATGTGCACATAGGTGTACCTTCTTCTATTGAAGGTAGACAAGGCAGCCCAGTTAAGGGAAAGAGAATCAAATTGAGGCAACAGAGTCACTGACAGCCCTTGTTTTTGCTATTAGGATCCCCATGTGAAGACTAAGCCTCACAACTGTTGCATATATGCAAAAAATCTAGGTCTGTCCCATGTATGCTCTGACTACAGTTCAGTCTCTGTGAGCTCCTATGAGCCCAGGTTAGTTGATTCTGTACCTTTTCTTATGGTGTCCTTGATCCCTTGAGCGCCTTCAATCCTTCTTCCTCCCCTTCTTCCACAGGATTCCCCAGGATCTATCCAATGTTTGGCTGTGGGTCTCGGCTTCTGTTTCCATCAGTTGTTGAGTGAAGACTTTCTGATGACAGTTATGCTAGGCTCCTTTCTGCAATCATAGCAGAATATCAATAACAATGTCATGGGTGGGTCTCAAGCTAGGTCAGTCATTGTTTGGACATTCCCTTAATTTTTGTTCGATCTTTACCTCTGCACATTTTATAGTCAGGACGAATTATGGGTTGGAGATTTCGTGGTTGGGTTGGCTTCCCAACCCCTCTATTGAAAGTCTTGCCTAGTTTCTGGAGATGGCTATTCTATGACCCCCATTTCTAGGAGTCTTAATTAGTGTCATCCTCATAGATTTCTGGGAGCTTCTATCCTCTAGGTTTCTAGCTAGTCCCAGAGATGTCCACCCCCGAATTCCAGTTGTCTCTCCCAGTACTTTTCCCCCCATCCTCCCCAAATTTGATCTCTCCTATTCCTATTCCTATACCCTTCCACCACTGAGTTGTCCCCTCTCTCCATACACTCCCAATGTCTATTCTATTTCCCCTTTTCAGTGAGATTCAAACATCCTCTTTGTGCCCTGCTTATTACTTAGCTTCTTTGGGTCTCTGGATTGTAGCATGGTTAGCCAGTACTTTATGGATAATATCTATTTATAAATGAGTACATGCCATATTTGTCTTTCTAGTTCTGGATTACCTCACTCAGGATGATTTTTACCAACCTTCTTATTTAAAGTTTTACAAACATGTTTTCTTTCCTTTCTGCTTCCAAACTGGGCTCCTATTTGCATTGGACATTACTCTCCATCACAGATACTAAAGTTCTATTTCTATCCCACATACTCATCATATTCCCTTTAATTGTTTGAAATTTAGTTAACTAAAAAAATTCAGAAAAGGAAAGGATAGTTATCTTGGTAACAATTTTCATTTTTAGTTTTGAGAGCAAACTTTTATCTTTATAAAATGGTTCACAAAACTACAAAATTGTTATATGAAGCAGGAAAAATAAAAATACAAAAAAGAATATATATTTCTATACATTTTCTTTCTATTCAACTTTGGAAATTATAAAATTCACAGCATTTATGACCTTCTTTTATTTCCTACCTAATCCATTATAACAACTCTGAATGACATAAGACTTATAATATGCTAGCTGGTTTGGTGTTTCCTGTTTATTTTATTGGCATTTGATTATGTGTCCCTATAATAATATTTTTACAATCTAAATGTTTATGAACTTTACTTCTTGGGATTCTAAACATTTTATTACTATGTAAAAACTCTTTTTTGTTCTTGTAATAATCTTAAAGAAAATGGTCTTCAGGCTCATATGTTTAAATGTTTGTTCTACAGCAGGTGATATTGTTTGGAAATGTTTGGAAAAAATTAGGAGGTCTGGCATTGTTGGAGGAGTTATGTCACTGGGAGTTGTCTTTGAAGTTTGAAAAGCCTTTCATCATTCCTACTCAGATTTCTCTCCCCCTCTCTTTCCTTCTTTCCCTCCCTCCTTCTCTCTCTCTCCCACCCCTTCACCCCTTGCCTCTTGTTTGTGTATCAGGATGTAAGCTCTCAGCTACTGCCTCAGTGCCAAACCTGTCAGCCTGCTTCCATTCTCCGCACTCTGATGGCCATGGACTTGAACCCCCTGAAACTGTAAGCCCAATCAACACTTGATTTTATATATTGCCTTGGTCATGGTATCTTAACAAAACAACAACAACAAAAATAATTCAGATAGTCCTAAAATTTTATTTTATGTAATGTAATATGTCTTTTGTTTCTATTATTTGTTAGTATTTCCAACTGAGTGGGTTCCATCACCTTTTCTTTTCCTGTTGTTTGTTTCTTTGTTGTGATTTTGTCTTATCTTCTAGGGTTTTTCTTCTAAACCACAGATTTCTTCAAGGTCAGGTCATTTCACTGGCTCACATGAAACATTGCCTCCGGCTTGTTACTGTTGTGTCTACCTTCATCATTTACCTAATCTCTCCAGGAAAATTCTCTGAAAATATCTTATAGTGTCCAAGCCTTTTAGTGGTGCCCTACTTTGTTACTGGCTTTATTTTTCACAATTATTATATAAGAAAATACACATAGAAAAATAAAATATATGGGCACATGGAATGCAGACATGGAAAGGCACAGATATTTTCTTTTCCTTTTTTTGAGTGATTCTCATGATAAAGAATGTATATGGGTATATGCCTAGGAGTGGTATGGCTGGATCTTGAGGAAGCGCTATTCCTAGTTGTCTGAGAAAGCACCAGATTGATTTCCAGAGTGGTTGTACTAGTTTACATTCCCACCAGCAGTGGAGAAGGGTTCCCCTTTCTCCACAACCTCTCCAGCATGTGTAGTCCCTTGAGTTTTTCATCTTGGCCATTCTGATGGGTGTAAGGTGAAATCTCAGGGTTGTTTTGATTTGCATTTCCCTAATGGCTAATGACTTTGAGCATTTCTTTAAGTGCTTCTCTGCCATTCGATATTCCTCTACAGAGAATTCTCTCTTTAGCCCTGTTCCTCATTTTTTAATTGGATTACTTGGTTTATTGCTTTTCAGCTTGTTTAGTTCTTTATATATATTGGATATGAGTCCTCTGTCAGATAAAGGGTTGATGATGATTCTTTCCCAATCTGTAGGCAGTCGCTTTATTTTGATGATGGTGTCCTTTGCTTTGCAGAAGCTTTTCAGTTTCATGAGGTCCCATTTATTGATTGTTGCTCTTAGAGCCTGTGCTGTTGGTGTTCTGTTCAGGAAGTTGTCTCCTGTACCAATGAGTTCTAGGGTATTCCCCACTTTTTTTTCTAGCCGATTTAATGTGTCTGGTTTTATGTTGAGGTCTATGATCCACTTGGACTTCAGTTTTGTACAGCGTGATAAGTATGGATCTATTTTCATTTTTCTACATGTAGACATCCAATTGGACCAGCACCGTTTGTTGAAGATGCTATCTTTTTTCCATTGTATGGTTTTGGCATCTTTGTCAAAAATCAGGTGTCCATAAGTGTGTGGGTTTATTTCTGGGTCTTCTGTTCGATTCCATTAATCCACCATTCTGTTTCTATGCCAGTACCATGCAGTTTTTATAACTGTTGCTCTATAGTACAGCTTGAGATCAGGGATGGAGATACCTCCAGAAGATCTTTTATTGTAGAGGATTGTTTTAGCAATTCTCGGTTTCTTGTTATTCCATACAAAGTTGAGAATTTTTCTTTCCAGGTCTGTAAAGAATTGTGTTGGCAATTTGATGGGAATTGCATTAGAGGCGCAAGTACACAAAAAGGACATTTGCTCAACCATGTTTGTAGCAGCTTTATTTGTAATAGCCAGAAGCTGGAAACAACCCAGATGCCCCTCAACTGAAGAATGGATGCAGAAACTGTGGTACATCTATACAATGGAATATTACTCAGCAATGAAAAAGAAGGAAATCATGAAATTTGCAGGTAAATGGTGGGACCTGGAAAGGATCATCCTGAGTGAGTTGTCCCAGAAGCAAAAAGACACGCATGGTATATACTCACTCATATAAACATACAATATAGAATAAACCCACTAAAATCTGTACATCTAAACAAACTAAGCAAAAGAGAGGACCCTAACTAAAATGTTCAATCCCCATCCTGAAAGGCAAAGAGGATGGACATCAGAAGAAAAAGAAAATAGGAAACAACCTCGGAACCTGCTACAGAGGGCCTCTGAAAGCCAGAAGAAAACAGGAAACAACCTTGAAACCTGTCACAGAGGGCCTCTGAAAGCTTCTGCAGTATAGACTGTCAAAGCAGATGCTGAGCCTGATGGCCAACTGATGGGCAGAGTGAATGGAATTTTATGTAAGAAGTGGGAAATAGTAAGAGCTGGAGAGGACGGGAACTCCACAAGGAGAGCAACAGAACAAGATAATTTGAACACAGGGAACTTCCCAGAAAATCATACTCCAACCAAGGACTATTCATGGAGATGACCTGGAACCCCTGCACAGGTGTAGCCCATGGCAGTTCAGTATCCAAGTGGGTTACATAGTAATAGGAAGAGGGACTGCCTCTGACATAATCTGATTGGCCTGCTCATTGATCACTTCCCCCTGAGGAGGGAGCAGCCTTACCAGGGCACAGTAGAGGACAATGCAGCCACTTTTGATGAGAACTGATAGACTAAGATCAGAAAGAAGAGGAGAACCTCCCCTATCAGTGGACTTGGGGAGTGGCATGCATGCAGAAAGGGGAGGGAGGGTGGGATCGGGAGGGAAGGAGGGAGGGGCTTATGGGGGGATAAAAAAAGAAAAAGAAAAAAAAAAGAATGTATATGTTGCCTTGGCTGTTTTCCTTCTCACTATGAAGCACAGTTCACAGTGAAAATGGACTGTCCATACTCAGAACTAACTGATAGTGTAACAAAAGTATTAACTCTTAACTTCTTTGTACTATCAAAATATATAGTTTAAAAATGCATAGCATATAAAAATAAAATGAAAACATCACAATGTAGAGAAAGTTCTTCTCAATGAATTCCATATGTAATGCTCAGAACTGAAATATAGCAATTTTTACAGAAGCCCTCCATTTATCAAATGCAAGCATAGGCCTTCTAAATAAAGGCAGTTCATCTGAAAGTCAACTTAAAGCCTACTGAGGAGCTCTTTAGAAGTGAAGACAATCTTACAAAGATCATTTGGCCACAATCCAATGCAAGATTTTAAGTTGACATCATTGATCTATTCTTGTCCCAACTATTCATAGCTGTCCTGCTCCTAAACTGCCCATGCTCTTCACACCCTCATTTTTCCTCAATTAAATAGCCTTTCCTCACTATCCCATATTACTTTTAATAAAACACTTGCTTCTATTTATCTCTAACCTGTTTATTGACCCTGAGTTTATAGGCAGGACACAGCAGTGACTGCAATTGGAATCCATGGGAAGCTGAAAAGTTAGATCATTTTTATTGAAGTGCTCAGAAGATTAACCACATGACCTGTGATTTATAACATCAGTTATAAGCTGATAAAGTTACACAATTGGATAGATTTCACAAACAGCCCTCTACATCAGTACTTGCAAAAGCTGTCTTTTTCTACGAATCATTTTTACTAGCAATATTATTGTTAATGGACAAATAAAAAGCAAAATTACGCTGAGATTAACATGCCAGATTCTAATACTAAACTTTTTATGTCTTAGAGAATAAAAATGTATTATAAATACAGGTCTGAACCAAAGGAGAAGCATGGTATTCAGTGAATAAATAAGTAAGTAGGTCAATTTCCAAAGGAATATATGGAATAGAAATGAAATAAAAGTGACCTTTAAGAATCCAAGAAAATTCCTGAAAAGGATATATTTCAGAAGAAAATGCCAAGAGGTCCACTTAGAACAAATTAAGTCATTTATTACTATAATTACAATCCATGATAACAATATTATAATTCATTTATCATTTTATAAACTAATTATTTACAAAATATTGATGGAGATAAAAAGATTGTAAATGTATGGACATTAATAATTGATCCTACATCTTCATCTCACAAAGACAGAAATTGCATAAAACGCCAAAAAATAGTTTATATCTATTCTGTACTGAGTTCTATCACTATGATAAAATATCCTGACCAAAAAATAAAAAATAAAAAAAAAACTTAAGGGGAAAAGAGAATTATTTACAGTTCCAGGTTACAGTCCATCATTGTGGAGCAGTCATACCAGAAGAATCAACAAGAGAGGAATGCATGCATGCTTGCTTTCTTTTACACAGCATGACCTCTCCACTCCTATAGTTTTCAAAGTCTGCCCTGCCTAAAGAATGATATCACCCAGAGTGGGCTGGGTCTTTCATAGCAATTAACTAAGACCATCCCCTACAGATATATCTGCAGTCCAAACTAATGTCAACAATGCTTTATTAAGACTCTTGTTGTCTATCAGATCTCATCAGGAGTTGTCATCTTCTGTGACATGGTAAGGCTGTTCCCCCCTTAGGGGAAGGTGATCAAAGAGTAGGCCAATCAGTTTATGTCAGAGGCAGTCCCTGTTCCCATTACTATGGAACCAACTTGGACATTGAACTGCCATGGGCTACATCTGTGCAGGGGTGCTAAGTTATCTCCATGCATGGTACTTGGTTGGAGTATGAGTCTCTGGAAAGACCCCTGTGTTCAAATTTTCTTGTTCTGTTACTCTCCTTGTGGAGCTCCTATCCTCTCCAGATCTTACTATTTCCCACTTCTTTCATAAGATTCCATGAACTTTGCCCAACAGTTGGCCTTAGGTCTCAACATCTGCTTTCATAGTCTACAGGGCAGAGCCTTTCAGAGGCCCTCTGTGACAGGTTCCTAACTTGTTTCCTGTTTTCTTCTTCTTCTGATGTCCATTTTCTTTGCCTTTTGGGATGGGGATTGACCATTTTAGTCAGAGTCCTCCCTCTTGATTAGTTTCTTTAAGTGTACAACTTTTAGTAGGTTTATCCTATATTATATGCCTATATGAGTGAGTATATATCGTGGGTGTTTTTCTGCTTCTGGGATAGCTCACTTAGAATCATCTTTTCCAGTTCCTACCATTTATCTGTAAATTTCCTGATTTTCTTGTTTTTCATTGCTGAGTAATATTCCATTGTGTAGATATACCACAATTTCTGTATCTATTCTTCAGTTGAGGGGTATCTGGGTTGTTTCCAGCTCTGACTATTACAAATAAATCTGCTACAAACATGGTTGAGCAAATGTCCTTATTGTGTACTTGAAATTCTTTTGGATATATGCCTTCTCCCCTATCAGTTAATTTGGGGAGGGGCATTTGTCAAGAAGGAGGGAAAGTGTGATTAGGAGGGGAGGGGCTTATGAGGGGATACAAAGTGAATAAAGTATAATTCATAAAAGTTAAAAAATAAATAAAAGATTATATTATAGTGGTTGACACACACACACACACACACACACACACACACACACACACAAAAAGACTCTTGTTGTGTGCCAAGATAAAGATGAAACACAGAATTAGGCAACCAATGACTGGTCCAACCTGAGACCCAATCCATGACACTATTAATGACACAGCTATGTTTACAGACAGCATAACTATCCTCTGAGAGGCTCCATCCATTAGTAGATATAAACAGATGCTGAGACCCACAAACAAACAAAGTCTTCTAGAAGAGTTAGGGGAAGAATAGAAGGTCCTGGAGGGCACAAGAACTCCTCAAGAAGACCAACAGAGTTAACCAAACTAGGCCCATATGGGCTTACAGAGACAGAAGCACCAGCCAAAGAGCATGCATGGCCTGGACCTAGGCCCATGACACATGTATAACTGATGAGTAGTTTAGGCTTCATGTGGCTCCCTCAGCAAGTGTTGTATCTGACTTGGACTGCGTTGCCTGCTTTTGGATGACTTTCTCCTAACTGCACTGCCTTGCCTGGCCTCAGTGGAAGAGGATGCGCTTATTCCTGATGCAACTTGAATGTGCTAGGGTTTGAAAGGGGTAGCTCGCCTTTTCTGAGGAGAAGGGGAGTGGGAAAGGAAAAAGAGTGGGAGGGTAGGGGTAGGACGGGGAAAAGAGGGAAAAGGCTGCTTTAGGGTTATTAGATAGATAGATGATAGATAGATAGATAGATAGATAGATAGATAGATAGATAGATAGAT
>NW_026592732.1:9415568-9543646 GCF_907164565.1 Psammomys obesus
GATAGATAGATAGATAGATAGATAGATAGATAGATAGATAGATAGATAGATAGATAGATAATTTTAATAATATTGCAAAAGACTGTTGTGTTCTATTGAAGATAAGATTACAATATTAGTACATAAAATAAAAGCTAATATATTTTTCTTTCTATTGTTGAACAGTCTAATTTTAAAATATGCATTAAAAATTAATATAGACCATCAGTTGATATGTTTGTTTTTTTTATTTTATTTTTTTTCTTATCAGTTACATTTTATTAACTCTGTATCCCAGCCGTGTCCCAATCCCTCATTCCCTCCCAGTCCCTCCCTCCCTCCCTCATCTCCACCGTGCCCCTTTCCAAGTCCACTGATGGGGGGACCTCCTCCCCATTCATCTGATCCTGTTTTATCAGGTACGCAAAGCTCTCCTCTGTGGCCTAACAGGACTGCTAACAATTAATATATTACCTATTCTTAAAAATTATTGAATCAGCTTATAAATCATGTGTAACAAAAAATAAAAAGTACTGATATAATTAATTTTTGACCAATTATCTTTCTTCAGCACCCTCAGATTAATTCACATTCTATAGTTCAAGAATTTTATTCTTTGTGCTCCTTATAAGACAAAGCAATTAATGGCATTACCACTGACTATGTCCAAGGAGACTGATTTCTTTCTATACAGCATACACGAGAGAGCAAAGTTTTCTGTTAACACCAATGAGGAGAATAAGGAAAGGCTTTGAGACAAAAGTACATTCGACTTGAAAACATGACCCCATGTTTTCCCCCACAGTCCTCTGACTTCTTGGAGAATGAGGCAGAGTATCAGTTATGTGTGAGCACAGGAGCCTGCTTCCCCACTTCTGGATTTTAAATGCTTCTCTATAAGAAGTTATACACAACCAAACTCCTCTCCATACAGTCCTACCTCAGCCATGCATAGAAAGAAAAAGCCAGAAAAGAGAGCTGAGGAATATATTGCTAGCAAGATCCAAGTAAGACACGGGTTCCTTCTATTTCATATGTAGTAGAGATGATCCAGTGAAAACTTTTAAAGGTAAATGGGTAAAAATCCTATGGCAGGTGAGGATACACCTGGGAAACCAAGCCACAATGACCAGAAACCTGTTCTTATCTACTGTCCCCATCTCACAAGCAATTATTAA
Source organism: Psammomys obesus (assembly GCF_907164565.1). Classification (NCBI taxonomy): domain Eukaryota; kingdom Metazoa; phylum Chordata; class Mammalia; order Rodentia; family Muridae; genus Psammomys; species Psammomys obesus. The sequence continues at coordinate 9,416,726 of NW_026592732.1, forward strand.
GTTTTCCTCCCTTCTCACCAACCAGGATGTACAAACTCCAAACAGAGAAACACTGGGGGTGGGGAGAACCTCAAAAAGGCCGGGAACTAATCTTGAATGGTGGGTGAAATAATAATTACATCAAAAAGCTTAGTATTCACCTCAGAGAAACAGAAGCTTTAATAACCGTGTTAATTATGGATGTTATTGACACAGATAAAAATTTAATAAAGAGAAGGGATGAAACATCCTTGCTCATGGCAAACCTGGAAGTTTAAGACCCATAATTACACTTGCAACTTTCAGACTGAAGTGAACTTTCTATTTGAGCCCAGATGCGCTGAGAGCCATTGGGTTAGTAGGATGTACACATGACAAAACAGAGTGATGTGATCCTAAGCTCTTCATGTCACCTCAGCTTGGAGCATCAAAGACCTAATATGAAGAAATCTCATCAGAACGCATATGTCTTATTTTGGAGTTTGTCTGCATTATATTCTCTGGATTTGGTTGGGTTGGTTGGTTGTATATAGCCATTGACTCCCTCAATCCTTGTTGGAGAGGTCCAATGAGTTTTTCCTGAATCACAACCACTCCCCTGGTGTAAAAGCAAACTTGACTAGTTTAAAGCAAACTTGAATAGTTTAAGCAGAACCTTTCTTAGAAAGACTTCACTTTTTTATTCCTTTGCATCTTTGTTGCCAGAAGCTTCTACTGGACCATCTCAACTACTGAAGGGTAGAAGAGCCCCTGCATCTCATTGAATCCTGCCACTGACAGACATCCATACACCTGGGTGAGTCTTTGTTTTTCAAATAAGGAAAACTACATTTATAATTTGAATAGGAGAACAGGAAGAAATGAAAAAAGTCTTCATGAAAATTATCCATCTCTTTTAGATGTTAAAATTTCATGGAGTATAGGTTTTTAAGTTATAACCTAATGATTCTTTGAATTTCCTTTGTATCTGTTGTTATGTTCCCCTTTTCATTCTGATTTTGTTCATTTGGACTTCTCTTTTAGTCTATCTTGTTGATTTTTCTCAAAGAACTAACCCTTTGTTTCATTGTTTCTTTGACTTGTTCTCTTGTTTCTATTTATTGATTTCAGACTTCTGATTGTTCCCTGGCTTCTTGGGTGTGCTGGTTTCATTGTGTACCATAAATTTAGGTATGTGGTGCATTCATTTTAATTGAATTTTAGGAAGTCTTAAATTTCATTCTTTATTTCTACCTTAACACACTTTTTATTCAGTAGCGAATTTTCCAGTTTCCATGAGTTTGCAGGCTTCCTGTTGTTTCTATTGTTGAAATCCAGCTTTCAGACACGGTGGTCTGATAAGATGCAGGGTGTTATTTCAATTTTCTCATATATGTTATGACTTGCTTTGCAACTGAATATATGGCAAATTTTGCAGAAAGTTCTGGGAAGTGCTGAGAAGAGTGTATAATATTTTGTGTTTGAGTGAAATGTTCTATAAATATCTATTAGGTCCATTTGGTTCATACATCTCTTAACTCCAGTATTTCTCTGTTTAGTGCTTGTCTGGATGACTGTTGTCTGGTAAGAGTGGAGTGTTGAAGTTTCCCAATATCAGTTTGGGAGGGTGGATGCATGATGCAAGTTTTAGTGTTGTCCCTTTTACAATTTTAGTGCCCTTGCATTTTGTGTATAGATGTTATGAATGAAAAGATTATCTTGGTGGATTTTTCCCTTTGATGGGTGTGATGTGTCCTTCCGTGTCTCTTATTAATTTTTCTTTGAAGTGTATTTTGTTAGATATTAGAATGTCTACACCAGCTTGTTTGTTAGGTCCATTAGCTTGTAAAATATTTTTTCAATGCTTTACTCTGAGGAATGTCTATCTTTGATGCTGAAGTGTTTCTTGTTTGCAGCAGAAAGATGACTCCTGTTCTTGTATCTATTCCATTAGTCTTGCATGAGCTACCTTTAACTTTTTTGTCATTTAATAATTTTTTATTTATTTGTTTATTTAATCTCTTTACAACCTGATCCCCGGACCCTCTCTTCTTGCCTTTCAGCCCCACTCTCACACCCTTCCCTTCATTTCTTCCTACCATTCTTCTGAGAGAATGGTAGGCTCTAAGGGGTACCAATCTACCCTGGCACCTCAAGTTGCAACAGGACTAATAACATTGATCAGCCTTCTCTGGTTTTTATGTCTATATCATACAGTTTTTATTACTGCTAGTTTGTAGTACAATTTGAAGTTAGGGATGTTGACACCTCCAGAAATTCTATTCTTGTGCAGAATTCTTTTCTCTACCCTCAGTTTTTTTTTTCCTTTTTCTTTTTCTTTTTCCATATGAAGTTAAGGATTGCTTTTTCAAGGTCTGTAACGAATGTGTTGTTTATCTGTGATAAGCTGGAGACCTAAGTTAGGGTAGGCTCCTGGGAGGATATAAAGACAACTCAAGCAGAGACTCCTACTAGAAGAAGACATAGAGACTGAAGAGGATGGTTACCAACTAGACTAGTCTCCTTATAGAGGGTTTGGAGTACCAACCTACCTACAAAACCTTCGACCCTAAATTTACTCTGTCTACAAGATGTGCAGGGATAAAGATAGAGCAGAGAGAGCAGTGATTGAGGGAATGCCCAACCAATGCTTGGCCCAACCAAAGACCCACCCTATTGGGAAGTGCCAAACCCAGACATTATGAATGATACTCTGCTAAACTTGCAGGCAGGTGCCTGACAGAATTGTCCTCTGAGAGCTGCTACCCAGCAGTGGCTCAAAACAGATGCCAAGACTCACAGCCAAATGTTGGGCAATTCATAAGGAGTCTTGTGGAAAAGTGAGATGAAAGAGGTAAACAAAAATGTGGAGGTGACAGGAGCTCCACAAGAAGACCAAAAAGCCAACTTATCATGGCCCAGAAGTGCTAGCTGAGACTGAAAGCATCAATCAAGGACCATGCATGAAATGGAACTAGGCTTCCTACAAAGATGTAGCAGATAGGCCTTATGTGGGTCCTCTAGTAAGGGACTTGGGGAGTACATCAGACACTGACTCACTTGCTGGATTTTGATCATTTCCCCCTGGTGGGATTGCCTTGCCAGGCCACAGGAGAAGAGGACAGGCTCAGTCCTGATGCAACTTGATGAGCTGGGGTGGATGTGAAAGGGAGCTACCCTTTTCTGAGAAAAAGGAGATGGGGAGGGAAAGGAAAGGAGGGAAGGACTGGGAGTGGAAGAGGGATAGGGCTACAACAAGGATATAAAATGAATAAAAGAGTCTTTTCTAAAAACAGAATTGTGTTGGAATTTTCAATGACTCTGTAAGGGTTTTTGTTTTGTTTTGTTTTGTTTTGTTTTGTTTGGTAAGATGGCCACTTTTACTACGTTAATCCTACCAACCAATGAGCATGGGACAACTTTCCATCTTCTAATATCTTCTTCAATTTCATTCTTTGGAGACTTGAAGTTCTTGTTATACAGGTCTTTTACTTTTCTGGTTAGAATTACACCAATTTATTTTATATTATTTGTGGCTATTGCAAAGAGTGTTGTTCCTCTGGTTTCTTTCTCAGCCCATTTGTTGCTTGTATAAAGAAAAGCAACTGAATTTTATTTAGTTGGTTTTCTATCTAGCCACTTTGCTGAAGGTGTTTATCAAAAATAAAAGTTCTCTGGTAGAGTTTTATTGGTAACCTATGTATACTATCATATCTGCAAATAATGATGCTTTGACTCCTTCCTTTCCAGTTTGTATTCTCTTGATGTTTTTTTCTATAACTTTCACCTCTAGCAGAAAATCCTTCTCCCATGGTATGTGGGTAATAACATGAACAGATAAATAATGAGAAAATGTTGATTTAGATAAGTGGAACTTTGATAAAATACAATGAGGTATTAAGTTATGATTTGTGTACAAATTATAAAAACTTGTAAAATAAGGGCTGCTTTCTCCTTCCTTGACTGGGCAAAAGAAAAAGAATATAAGCCTCTTCTGCTATCCAGCCAAGTTCAGACAGCATGCATGGCTTTACCAGTGGTCATTGAATTGATTCTCTTGTAGCCTCACTTTGACCAAGGACACTAAGAATAAAATCTTCATAAGCAGGGAAACTCTAAATTATCACTCTACTTCACACAGCCTGCAAAGAATTCTGATACCATTAGAATAAAGACTGTAAGAAACTGTTGAAACATTCTACAGCTTTAGATAGAGCCCACAAAACAAAGTCATAGATATGGGTGGTTATTCTTATCACTCTCCTGCCAATTTTACAGAGATGGGACCATATATTATTCAATTCCTTTTCCACACCAGGTTAAAGTTGGAAAATAAGAAGTTACATCAGATGTGACAAATACAAATGGGCCATGTCTTAGAACATTCAAAGTGACAGAGCAGAGAGACACACAGGGATGGCTGAAGCTACACTTTCATTCTCATGTTGGGTCGTCTGAGAAGCTCAGCATCAAGATCCCAACACAGCTGTTGTCTGATAACTATCTTCTTTCTCACAGATGTCAATCTCCTCACTGTTCATGGGGCAGCAGGAATGAGGGGTCTCATTTACAAATGGCACAAAATTCCTTTACAACACCTTCACTCTCACAAGCTAAACACTTCCCAAAAAGTCCACTTCTAATGCTTCTGCCTTGGAGATTAAAAGGTCATCTAGGGAAGGTGCATACAATTTAGTCAAGTACAAAAAGTCACCAGGTTCTGAAAGATTTTGAGTCTGAAACTCCAGTAGAGGCACAGACCTTCTACCACCTTGTTAACCTTTTAATCTGTTGCTAGATTTTTCTTCCCAACTGTTAACGAAGCTGGCCAACAACAGCCCCAGGCTCCCAGCAGATGTTCCCCTCTGCACTCTCAGGGGTGTTACCTGCCCGGGAGCCACAAATAGTCATGGACCACTGCTCCCTTGGCTGCCCCTGTGCCACAGATCATTAGTCAGACGTGCTTAAAGTTTCCACTTGTCCCCATTTGCCTGGCTGTAGGAGAAAGTTTAGTAACTTTCCTCTGATCTCTGAGCTTCTTCCTGGAAACTTTCTTTCGAGCCCTCCACCACTGCACAATTAATCAAGTATCACAAACACTGCCGGCTTATTAACTGTTGCTGGCTGAGACAGTGGTTCTCTGATAGCAGGCACTACAGTCATAAACTGAAAGGGCAGAACCAGTTCCTGCAAGCCACTCTGACCTCCACAACAATGGAAAGTTCCTCATACCTTTACACACATGCACACTCACACACAGAGATACATACAAACACTCAATAAATAAATGCTATGAAAAAGAAATCAGTAGTTGTATAAAGTGGTAATCTTGCTTAAGTTTTTTTTAATTATAGAATAAAATTTGCTATTCTGCACAAAAATAAACAGTATTTATATTTACATACTAAATAATTTATAAGGAACCTTCATAGTAGTTTATACTTTTAATATATAAAGCAAATTCAGGCCAAAGGTAGCTATAATTATTTACATATAAATATCAATACTTTAAAATGTTTAATTTTGATTTTTAATGTACACCTTTGTGGCTAATATGTATTGTACTAGTGTGGCTATTATGTATTGAATTCTTTAAATGATACCAGGACAAAGAAGCAACTTTCATCTCTTCTTTTTGATAACATCTGTCTACAGACAACAAAATCTGAAAACATAAGGAACTCTTTCCAGAAACAGGGATTATTTAGCCTACAAGAGGTCCAACAGCAAACTCAACATGTCTCTGTTTCCTTACTAGACACAGTGATTTCTCAGAAGTACAGTATACCATTCTTTATATTTATAGAGTCTTAGTTACATCCTGTCAACTGTGCTAAGCTCAGGGACCACTGCTATGGCTGAAACATGCTCACAATAAAGTACTCTGGATAAACGAATAAGCAATGTATGTAGCAGCTGCCAATTTCATTCAAGGACTTTTTTTATCTGCTACACAGCTATATGAAAATAATTTCAAATTTTACTTTAGTATCTCCCATTGTGTTATAGCCAGAAGATGGTGACTCCATCAGTTTTTTTTTTTTTTAAATTAGAGGATTCTTTCATGATGTCATACTGAGATGATCATGGATGAACCTTGGCTAATCTCTGTTTCTTCATTACTGTGTTTGGCCCAGTACTGAAAATATTCACACACTGAAACTTGAATATGTGGGGCTCTTTGCAACTCTGTTATATTTTCTTAGCTCTTCCATGTAACTAACACATAAGCTTCAGTTGAAGCCACACTTCTTAATGATGACTCCCTATCCCAGGACATTATTCTAGAAGGCAAATGATTATTCTATGGCATTCTTTGAGCTCAGGAGTCATGTGGGCCCCACTCCAGACCTTATTTTATACATTAGGAATTAATCAATGAAGATAAATAGTTGTCTTTGCTCTTTTGCCTCTAGAATTAACATAATGAATAAGTTAGCTATGTAGTAAAAAATTTTAGTGGATAAAACCCCAGAGAATAGAATAATGATGGTTGTAGTGGGAGCACTGAGAGCAATTTGCAAAATAAAGCTATGCTTCAATATCATTTCGTTTCCTTTCAGATACAAAATTGCCACTAGATAGGACTGAAGACAGCAGAGACATAGCTGAGTCACCAATGCTAAAGATAATATATTATCATCTTGTAAAATGCTAAGAGAGTGGCTGTTAAGTGTTCTTACCACGAAAATAAGAATTACATGAGCTGACACATACTTGAATTCTGTTAAATAGCACAACCTAACCAACCCATAATGCATATTTTCTTAAAATATTATATTGTCCATAAAGACACACAATTATGTCTATCAACTTAAAAATGAATTAAATAAAGTTAAAATGGTACTATTCATCTAAATAAGAGGAATGTCAACTAAAATAAATAATATTTTTCACCAATTTTTAGCATTATTCATGTAGAATTCTGTTAAAGAAGATTGAGAGTTTATAAGTAGATTATTGATAAAGAGAAAGAGGATAGATAGATAGATAGATAGATAGATAGATAGATAGATAGATAAAAGAAGATGGGAGATTGAACAATCAATAGGCAGATGACATATAGATAAAAGATGGATATATAGATATTAAAGTTGAATCAATCAATATAGGTATATGATAGAATGATTATAGATTGACTGATTGATTGATTGATAGTGATAGGTAGATAGAGATAGCTGATAAACAGATAGATGGTAGACAAATTTATCGATAGAAAGCTTTGATATACACACATCATATGTAGATGTACATACACAACCCAATGAATCATCTTTGTTTTGCTATTTTTTGCTTTGGGATTTGGTTTCAAGATACCACAAGAATTCTTGTTCCTTGCCAAGTTGCAGTGCTGTCTACCCTGGAGTAAGCTGAATGTGGTACTGTTTTCTTAAGGAATGTGCAGGAATCACAGCCATGTGCTGTTACTTGTCTCTGCATGCAGATGACTTGAGCTTCAGGATGTGACAACCTTAGCAGAGCCTGAGCAAGATTCATTCAGAACAGAGCTCCAAAACTAAGGTCAAGTCATTGCGAGCTTTCCCTCTCCGGAGGACACGGAAAGCTGTAAGGACAGGTTTAAATCAGGGCTCCTCTAGTAGCTGCAATGTCCGAAATTTAGCAAGACTTGTCCTGTGAAATAATACAGTGACCAGTATCTAAAACTTCAACCAGCAGCTCTTAATAGTAAACACACAAGTTAAAAGAGGTGTAGGCTGTTGGAATGTGGCTTTCTTGAATTGAGATATGCTGTAAATACAAAAGACACACTTGAAATTGAATATGAAAAAAAAAAAGATGTGAAGTATCCCAATAATAGTTTCATGTTGATTTTTAGATAAAATAGTATTTTAGACATCCTGGATTAAATAAAATAAGTATTGAATTTAAAAGGAACTCTTTTCTTTGCTGTAGGCCTTGAGAGTACAAAACTGAACTTTGTTGTTTCTCATTCATCCAGCTTATCCCATTCCTCAAGGCTGTGCATTGTCTCCATCTGCTACAGACAAGGTGCATTTTGAAGTGGAGCAAAGAAAAGCACACTTACAAAAAAATACAGCTGCCTTCTCACTATGAGAGCAAAGACCTGCCTCACAAAAGAACAAATCCCTCACTCATACTCAAAGACCTAACAAATACCTCAAAGGAAATCTTCAATAGGTAGAAAACTCATTAAAACGTGTACAAACATCACAGAGTCCTTGCAAATAAAAATCTGTCTCTAATAGGTGGTTCAGTGTTTGTATCAACACAATCATTTCAAATTAAAAAATGTGTCATAATATGACGCTACCACCATAAGTAGCAGTCTTTAAAAAACTTATGAAATCTGAATTTCAGTCAAATGTTACTCTGAAAAAGAAGCAACAAACTTTAATTACACAGAAAAGTCTTGAGACTCAAACACTGATTTTTTTTAAATTTATTTAACACTTTCTTTGCAGATTATTGTGAAGTATGATGCTTTGGACAAAACACACTTTTGAAATAAATGTGTTTTCACCCACTCTTCCATATCACTGTCTTTCATATGTTGTTAAGTATTAGTCAAAATTACACTAGTGGTAATGAAACATAAAGTCAAAGTTGCCTACTTTGTAAAACATTCTCTCATCTTTTGACATGAGTTAAGAGAAAAGGGAGAGAAACAGGGAGGGAAGAAAAGAGGAGAGAAAGAAAAAGCAAGAGAAAGAAAAGGTTAAAGAAAGGTATAGGCAAGAGATATTTCTAGAAACAAGGAGAAAGAATGGAACAGAGCAGCACCGAGGAGAATGTAAACACAGAGCTGTGTGTGCTGGCATGAGAGAAAGAGGAACCACAGGGTTTTCCTTTGACCACGCAATGGTAAGACCCAGAAGCCAGAAGCAGCGGCTGTAGAGTGTACCAGGTTTGAGTTGAGCCAGGTTTGAGGCAACATGTCTAAATATTATCAGAGTATCTGTGTAGCCTGTGTCAAAACTCATGACACACCAGCTAATGGATGAAGAAACATTAATATGAATGGTCATTGAAAGTAACGCTGAGAATTCTGAAAGAAACTCTGAAATAAACTCACTACTTAATGGGCTACTTAATATTGTCCTATAGGATGGTGAAAATCTCTTAGGATAACACTCTGTGAAGCAGAAATAATTAGTCTGTCCACAATAAAATAATTTTATTATAATAACTCTATTTATAGAACTTCTTATATACTAGTAAAGACTAAATCATAGGAAGTAAAAATTTCTTTTATTCAGACATGGCAATGAAAGATGGATCATTTGCATCATTTTCTTTCTTTTTTTATTTAAAATACTTTATTTTCTAGCAGCTCTCAAAGATGCAGTGTTTTTATTTCCCTCAGCTTTTATTTTTTCATTTTTTATTTTAATTTTTATCAATTGCAATTTTTTCACTTTGTATCTCCCCTGTAGCTCCCTCCCCACTCCTCCCAATCCCAACTTCCTTTCCCTTTCTCCACCCATGCCCCTCCCCCAGTCCACTGATATAGGAGGTCTTCCTCCCCTTGGGTCATTTTCTTGCAAATATCTTTTAAACTGCAATTTTTTAATTTTTTTTTTTTACAAATAAAAACTATGGATTTATTCAAACTAAATCTAAGGGAAGAACAAATCAAAATATTGGAATGAATACTTAGAACTGTAGGGACATCTTCATGATACATGACAGCATTTTATATGTCCTTGCCAAGAGTTACAAACTGAAACCCAACCCACAGTAGAGAGCCAGACCTGACACTAATAAAGATGCTCTGCTATGCTTTCAGACAGGAGCCTAACTTGGCTTCTATCTGGCAGGCTCCAGCCAGCAGTGAATCAAGATAGATGCTGGGACTTGTAGCCAAGCATGGGGCAGAGCTCTGGGGGTCCTGTGGAAGTGTTCCAAGAAATATGGAAGCACTTGGAGGGGACAGGAACTTCACAAGAAGACCAACAGAGACAACTAACCCAGACCCATAGGGTATTTCAGAGACTGAGACATCAAGTGAGGAACATGAATGGTCTGGACCTAGGCTTCCTGCACATATGTGGCTAATGGACAGCTTGGTCTTTATGTGGATCATCTGGAGATTGGAAGTGGGGTTCTAACATGGACTCTGTTGCCTGCTTTTGGATCACTTCCCCCTGGCAGCTCTGCCTTGCCTGGCCTCAGTGGATGAGGACATTCTCAGTCCTGATGTGATTTGATGTCTCGGGGGAGGGGGAGGTTGTTGGGGATGGGGAAGGGGTAGGGCAGCTCCCCTTTTCTGGGAGCAAAGGGAGAGAGGAAGGAAGATGGGGGAATGCTGGAAGGGGAGACTGGGAATAGAGGAGGGAGGGGCACCCTTGGGATGTAAAGTAAATTAAAAAAAGAAAAATAAATAAAAAGATAAAAAGAGTTATGAACTGTTAAATACAGTTGGTAAATATGGAAGGGCTTGATTGCAAGCACCCATGTTCCTTTTTATTCAATATTTAATTCAAATAAACTAACCAGATGGGCTCAGATGGTTTTGAATTTTTTTGATGGATCCAATTCACTTTATTTCTTTCTCCTTTGAGCAAAGAGCCATGAATTCGGCATACTTGTTTTAACGGTCCTCCTGGCCCTCTGGCTGTGAACAATGAATTCCAGTTAAAAAGCCCATACCCAGCAAGGTGTGGAAGTAGATGTTGAGATTCATAGCTGAACTGGAAGAAGGAGGATATAGAAAGACCTGGAGAGGACAGGAACTCCAAAAGGAGGACCAACAGAGCAAACAAATTGGGGCCCATGGGAGCCTGCAGAGACTGATGCACCATGCATCAGTCATGCACCATGGACCATGCATAAACCGGACTGAGACCCCCTGCATGGATGTAGCCGATAGGTAGCTCATTCTTCATGTGGGCTTCCTAATAAGGGGAGCAGGGGCTGTCTCTGACATGAACTCCCTTGCTTGTTCTTTGATCACTTCCTCTTGTGCTGGTGGAGTGGGAATGCACTGCCGGGCCACAGAGGAAGAGGATGCAAACAGTCCTGATGAGACTTGACAAGCTGCGGTCAGATGGTGGGAGAGGAGGGAACCCCTTTCTGAGAAATAAGGGTGGGGAATAGGAGAAAAGAGGGAGGGAGGGTGGGACGGGGGGGGGGAGATGAGGGAGGGGCTACAATCAGGATATAAAGTGAGCAAATTATAAAAAAATAAATGTAAATTGAAAAAAAAAGCATAAATTCAAGAGGGCTTGCTCAATCCCAAGCATTCCAGTAGCTTGAATTTTTCTGGGAGATGTCACACCAGCCAGTTTTCTCTGATTCTATGTGACCTTACCTACAGTTAGTTACTCTGGCTGCACTGTCTCTTTTTCATCTGTTCTCACTGGGGCTGGGTATTTTTGTTGTTGTTGTTGTTGGTTTGTTGTTTTTGTTTCTATTTTTGTTTTGTTGTTGTTCTACTCAACATGTGATTGACAAAAGGAAGGCCTGTCCTTTTGAGGTTTCTGATTGGTGAATGTTAGAGATGTCAGACTGATGAAAAGGGAAGCCATACATATAGGTTCAAAGCTAAACTGAGGCAACTAGATGCTAGGGCTCTCTGCCCTTCTTTAGATAACTTTATTCCCCTTCTTTAGATAACTTTGAGTGGGTGGTTCCCCCAGTGTTGCAACATTAGTCTTTAATAAAGATTTTGCCTGATGGGATTTTGTGTACTCATCGTCTTTGATCCTCATCATGAGTATGGCAAGCTGAGATGGTAAGAGAAAGACAAAACTCCAGGGCTTCCTGCCCCAGAGATGCAAAGGCAAAGAGAGCATGAGAAGGTGTTTGAATAGTTTCAGAGAGCATCCAGGGCAGAAGCTGTAAGACAAATCATGAACAGAGTGTGAAAGAAAGCTGAGACTGTGATGGGGACAAAAGGGATATGAAAAGGAAAAGGAACACTGAAAGGAACAACACTGAAAATAAAACCCAGAGCTAGAAAGGTAGAGCAGGTTTCCAGTGGTAAGGACAGTCAGGGAGATCCCTGACACCCAAGGCATGAAAACAGCAATATTAGCTGCCAGATGCTAGGCGGCTATAATACAAAACTCAAAGCAATAATTCTCCCATCCTGAGATCCTGAAGCTGTAATTCAGTGGCTTCAAAGGCTTCACACCATAACTTCTAGCTCTAAAAGTGTAAGCCTAGAAGTGTAAGCCTGTGGCTCTGTAAGCCTTGCCTGTAAGCCATTGGCACTCAGGCTCAGAACACTGATCCTTGCCTAACCTTGCAATGGACCCACCAGTAGCAGGTCTGTGAGATAAAGAAGAAAAGGAAAGACAACAAATTATTACAGTTAAATGTCCCATCAGGAAGGCAGGTTATGATTCACATGTGGGCTCAGAAAAAAAAAATAATATAAACTTTTTTTTTTTGTGCTACCACTGGCTTTCTCAGCTTTCTTCTCTTTCTGAAGCTGACTGCGAGGAGAGGCGGGGTAGCATGGGTTCAGATAAGGATGCATTTTGTTACTGCCGCCTATGAAACCTCAGGAAATTGCTCACCTCACAAGATCAGAGTTTTTCAGCCTGTGAAAGCTAAAGGCACAATTGAACACCCTCCTGGCTCTTCCAGCCTGTGCCTCAACAGATCATAACATGCTCTTTACACAAGCAGGGCTAGCAAGAATCTGAACCCCACCCTACTGCAGAACCGCCAAGACCCAGAGATATACCGAAGATTTTTCACTTTTCAAAAAAGAATTACCTAGATCCCAGAAAAAAAATTACTTGTACAAGAAAAGTAAAATTAGTACCAATATTATGAAGCAAAATTTGGGATGAGTGAGATGACTTGATGAGTCCAGATAATTTCATATGAACCAAATGACCTAAATTCAATCCTGGGGATCCACATGTTGAAAGGAGATAACTGAGAAGTTGACTCCTCAACAAGAGGGAGACTATGACTGATACTGAAAACCTAGTTAACTACTCAGAGCTACTGAAGTCATGGTTATTGAAGGAGAATCGACAATCACGAATTTATTAAACCAGCATAAGCCCTAACAACACTTACACTCACAGATATATGTAGTCTTCACACCTCATCAAGGAGGTTGTATTCTGCTCTACATGGGCATGTGTGCAAACACACCCAGAGAGACATAAGCATACAAATAAATAAATAAACCATACTCAATGTTTTCTAGTAGAAATAGAGGCAGAATTCCAGTTCCCTGGAAAAGAAAACCCCTTGGCCGTGATGATGAGTTGAGCAGACAAAAACAGTCTTGGGGTCAAGTGCTGTACTGAGACTTACTTTAGAGCAATCATCAACCAACTGAGAGAAGTGTCTTTCTGCCACTGTAGATCCTTCAGTACTGAAACAGTTTCCACTTGGTCATACAGTTAGGAAAACCCTAAAGCCCTTCTGGAAGACATGAAGCACAGCTGGTCAGCAAAAATCTTGTGTTTCTAAAGCCCTGTAGGCTGATGCCAGAGAAAGCTTTCTAGTTTTTTTTTTTTTTAATGCAGAACAATGTGAAAATATTCAAATTGAAAAACTGCATTTGAAGTATCATCACATGTCTATTCATATTACCCAAACTCTTCTATTTGGAATGGTTTTTTGGTACATCTATAGTGGTTTTAGGTACTCAACATGATGACCTTAATCCTCTACTGCGCTGTGCAATCACTCTGCTGCTTGGCTCTTACCAACACTCATGGTGACTAGTTATTCTGGCAGTGAAGTCCTACTCTGGCACTTTCCAGCTTCCCTTTGCATTACCCAATAGTTAATTTTGTTATTACAGAAGGGAGTGAAAAGAATCATTTAGCCTGTGTGTCAGGTGTCAGTGTTCTCCAGTTGAGACTTATTGAGACTAACTGGTAATCTAGCTGCTTATGAACTTATGTTACAGTTAAACTATGTAAAGGATAGAGTGTAGATGGTTTTGCTAAAACAACGAACAAAATGCTAATTTATTATCTTAGAATTTTAGAGATTTTTTTTTTAAATTCTGGTAAGGTGGTTAGAATGAGATGACCGCCATAGGCTGTCATCTGGCACTGTTGAGCTGTTCCTGGCACTGTTCGGGGAGGTTATAGGGAGGTGTAGCCTGGCTGGAGAAAATTTGTCACTGGGATTGGACTGTGAGTGTCTATATCCTGGCTCCACTTCCAATTCACTCCCTTTGATTAGTTTTGCAGTTGAAAATGTGATCTTTCAGTTTCCTACCCCACCCACCTGCTGCCATGCCTCCACCGCTACCGACTCTCCTGCTGGAGCTATAAACCCCAATAGAGTCTCTCCTCTCAGAGCTGTCTTGGTCATGGAATTTTATCCCAGCAAACAAACGTGAGTCGTGTATCTGGTAATTGCTCCAGAAGCATTTATCTACTTTGATATTTACATCAATGCATTCTCTATTGCTATCTTTAGGGTCTTTTGTTACTTTGTATATATAAGAGCAATAAACTGGTTCAGAAGCAAGTATATCCAAATTTGTTAACATCATTGCATGGGATAGTGTCTGCTGTGGCATACTCACAGATACAATTCCTAATATAAGAATTTCCTATCTGTCAGACATTCCTAAGTACCTGAAGCCACTTTAAGAGAAGTAAATGTAATTTCAGGCCTTTGAAGAACTGATCCTATTAAAACACAATATCTTCTTTAATACCACTTACTCAGGAAGACACCTCACTGTTAATACATTCATCATGGTATGTGGTGGTTTATTCAGCTACAAGAAATGTAGCTACTTTAACAATCAATAAGAATAAACTTGGCAGCTATTCATTTCATACAACTAGCTTATCAAACGCTCTGTCTTATGTACCTTTTACTTAAGGAAGCTCACTACACCAGAATCATCCTTAAGATTTTAATCTCATATGAGACAATAAACAGGCCGTGTTTCCTGTCAGTATTACCAATAACAAACCATTTACTGAGTATGATGGTTTAATGAAGATGGCCCACATAGGCCCATAGAGAGTAGCACTATTAGGAGCTGTGACCTCATTGGAGTAGGTGTGGCCTTGTTAGAGGACATATGTCATTGGAGATGGACTTTGAGCCAGGCTCAGTGTCACCCTTTCTGCCTGCTGATCATAATTAGAACTCTTAACCCCTCTCCAGCACCATATCTGCCAGGACGCTGCTATTCTTCCTGCCATGATGGCAAGGAACTAAACCTCTGAACCTGTAAGCCACCCTTAACAATTAAATGTTCTTTGTTTGTTTGTTTGATTGTTTGTTTGTTTGGTTTGTTTTTATGGGACTTGCAGTAGTCATGGTGTCTCTTCACAGCCATAGAAACCCTAATATAGAAGTTGGTCCCAGGACTGGGTGGTGCTGTGACAGGTCTGACCATGATTTTTATGTGGAGAAATGTGAGCCTTGGTGCTTTTATTTAGGAAAGCAACTGAATTCTTTAAGGGAGTCTTTATGGGCCATGCTAGTAGGAACATAGAAGACAGTGGTAATGAGGATGATTTGAATTATGGGGCCTGGCTCAAGAGCTTTCAGAGGAGAACTATATTAGTATGTGGCATGCAGACCTTTCTTGAGATATTTTGGCAAAGAATGTGACTGGTTTTTGCCCTTAACTGAAAAAAAAAAATCTCTGTGAGACTAAATTGAAGAGTTTTGCATTAACAGCATTGGCAGAGGAGATTTCAAATGGCCTAGTATTGGTTGTCTTATGGTTATTAGTGGCCAATCTTATGCAGATTTAAAATGAAAAGGAAAGGGCTGACCAAGGAATAAAAATTTAAATTACAGTTTGAGGAGAAATGGGGCACCAGGAACTGTAAGTGATCTAAGTCTTGTGTTCAAGGAGATAAACAGATTTTTTTTAAAAAAATCCTGATGCTAAATGGAATGCAGGGAGTGATGGCCTCAAGACTCCACCCAGCTGAGCTTCCAACTTCTGAAAAGGAATTAGAGAAAAAAGGCAGATGCAGGTAGATCTCTGAGCTCAGCATCCATCTGGTCTACAGAGTGAGATCCAGTACAGCCGAGCTTAGGTAGTGAAGGAAGCCATAAAAGCCAAAAAGCTGATGAAAACGTATTTGAACAAATGGGCCATGTTCCAGCCCTAACAAGCAGCAAAATTTAGCAGCTTTGGCCACATGGTTTGCTTTTGAAGTCAAGGGTACAAAAAAGTGGTTGTGGAATCTCCCTCTTTGACTAAGGAAAGCTGCTGAAGCCAGGTGTGTGTCAGGGGTGCCCCAATATGGAGCCTAGAAAGGCCTTTGTGTGAAGCTGTGAAGGTCAAGCCTGGATTGCCTTGGAGACCCCAAGATTTTGTAGATGCCTGAGTTATGGGATACCTGCCGAAGAAAGCTGCTAACAAGGAACAGAATCAGCCCAAGGGAAAGAAGTGTGTTTCAGTCAACAAAGCTGAAAAGAGTTGGAGATCTGAAGGACGCTTTGACACCGGGGATGGAAATACGGAGTTTGAAGTTTGTCTGGCTGTTTTTGATCTTGCTTTGGTCCAGTATTTCCTCACTATGCTCCTTTTCTTCCTTTTGGAATGGTAATGTATACCCTGTGCCATTATATATTAGAAGTATGTGATGTGCTTCTCATATTTATTTTGCAGGGATTTCAGTTAAGAGATTGCATGAGTCTGCAAGAGACTTTGAACTTTGAAATTTTTTTTAAATTTTATTTTATTTTTAATTACATTTTATTTACTTTACTAGACATTTGAAGTTGGACTGAATGTGTTTTGGCAACATTATGATATGGCTACAGGCCTCTGGTGGCCAGGGAGTGGGTGTTTGAATGAAATGCCCCACATAGACCCATAGACTGTGGCACTATAGGAGGTAGTGCCTTGTTGGAGGAAGAAGTGTGTCCTTGTTAATGGAAGGGTGTCACTGTCACTGCAGGTGAACACTGAGGTTTGAGATATTGAAGCTAAGTCCAGAGTCACATTCTTCCCACTGTCTGCAGATCTGGATATAGGGCACTCAGCTTTTTTCCAGCACTATGACTGCCTGAGTGCTACCATGCTTCCTGCCATGATGAGAATGACGAAACCTCTGAACCTGTAGGCTAGCCCCAATTAAATGTTTTCTTTATACGAGTTGCCATAGTCATGGTCATGTCTCTCCACAGCAATAAAAACCCTAACTAAGACACTAGGCTGACAGAAGCAATAAATTACATAGTTCCAAGCCTGGGTATTATGTTACACTGAAGACAAGGCTTTAACGTCTGCCTAACATTTGCCTTTGATGGAAGTCTGTCATGTACAAGGCACTCCATGATTTAAAAATGGAAGAATAAAATCTGATTTCTGTCCCTAAGGGGCTTTCCAATAATGTTAGTGGGTTGGAGCGGATTGGGCAGAGCCAGAAGCAGTAGAAATGCTAATTGATGTGTATGAAGATGGCACATCACAATCTACCACCACTATAGAGTGTTTCAAGCAGGTTCAGGAACAAAGTGTCTGGGAATTCCTGAAAACATATACTATACTGGGTAAAAGTCAAGAGTTTGGGAGAAAATGGAGCAAGAGACATGGTTTCGAGAGCAGCGTGTTGAAATGGAATTGAAAACATAATTAAGCATGAAACCAGAAATTAGGACCTTTAGAATTTACCTATGTGAAATGGTCATATTTGAATAGAAACAACTCTGCCACTATATTATTTCCAAGTAAAATTATTTCTGTCTGTCCAGAATGCAAACTAAGAGATGGAGAATACATATTAATGAGTCTTATTAAGTCAATAACCCCTACTGAATTAGAAGCAGCATTTACCTGTAAGGTGTATAAACAGTCAAACGATTACAAAATCAGAACACAGTCCACAGTATCAATTATGCACCAAGGATTATTTAAATATATGCAAATAGTAACACATACATAGGAATTTAACTACAGATATAGACATATCTTTCACTGTAGCTGTCAGCTTACTTTCATTAGTCTATAGCAACACAGTTAATGTCATGTAGCTAGGAAGCACTTTGCTTTGATTCCATAAGACACAGATATCTAACTAATGCCAGGCTCTCAGACTGGAAATATTTTAATGAAGGGACTCTAGCTCTCTTTCTCTCTTCTTTAGGTGAACTTCCAAAAGTTTGCTAAGTATTTGCTTCCCTCTGGGACTCATTCAGGGCTGGTTCTAGCACAAGCCTGTTACTTGCTACATTAATTACTTGTCTTGTTGCTGTGACAAGATACCTGACAAGCAAATAAAGGGAGGAAGTAAGGACACAGCCCATCTGCATCAGACAGTCATGGTGATGGAGCTTGAGGCAGCCAGTTACATTATGTCCTCAGTCCAGAAGCAGAGAGAGATGAACGCAGCTCTCTGCTTTGTATTCAGTCCCACAGGGCAACATTGGAACTAAGTGTGCCACCCACACTTAGTCTCCCGCCTTAATTATCACAATCTAGAAAGTCTCCGACAGACGCGTCCATGGTCTAATCTGATTCTAGATTCTAGATCTTCTCAAGACAGCAGTTACTATGAAGCACTGCAATCACTTTCCCCCATGCAGTCCACTATAGGACAAAGGAGGCAAGAGAGGAGTTACGACCAAAATTCAGGCGGTAGAGCGCTTACCACATAAGCCCAATAACTTGAGGTCAAGCATCAGGACAAACACAAAAACCCAGGTATGGTAGAGATTCTAGTAATCTTGGTGCTGTGGAGGCAGACTCAGGAGAATTCCTACCCACTTGGCCTAGCCTAGTTGGTGTACTCCAGGCCAATAATAGAATACGTCACAAAAACACAAGGTAAAGGCTCTGCTAACTGGTGGGATTCCATGAGTTACAGTGTTGTTTTGCTGTTCCTCCTGCAGGGCTCCTGACAAATAAACATGGCTTATAAACTGAATGTAAATGTTTGTCACAGGCGGCAGGAAATCATGTCCCAAAACAAACTAGTGAGTGAAATATACCTGACAGGATGGAGGGGGGAGCTTCCTTCATTCACAGTTCCCCATGGTATTTGTTTGTTAACTATTCATTCCAATTCAAGCAGTAGGTGGACTCCCTTTGTAAATTTTGTAAACCCTCAAGGCAGGGAAGTGGCCAGATCCTGACTGAGGCACTCAAACAGCCAGGCCCATAAAGGCTTTAATGATCATTTTTCTAATGACTGTTATACCCAGACCAAAGGTGAGAGAGCACCCAAGCCCTGCCCTGCAAGAAAAATCCCACCACTACCCAACATGAAAACTCACCAAGTTTAGGACTTGAAATTCCACCGATCCTAACCTTAAACACCACCTGAAAGCTCCCCTCCTAAGAAATTTTATTTACTGTTCACTTTCCTGCTGTTTTCTCCCAGGAGCTGAGGCAGCTACCCCTGGGTTTGTCCCTCTCAATAAATCTCTTTTATGAGATTTGCTGCCTGGAGTGACTATCATTGGAAGAAGCCAAAAAGGAAAGAAGCTAAGAAATGGAGGGCGAAGTGCTGAGGCTTCTGAGCTGAGGACACCACCCTCCCCTGTTAGCTACAAAGCCTAAGAAGAGAAGAGGGGAAGCAGAGCTGTTACTCTGTAGCCTTCTAGCTCAGCCAGGGATATCCTCTCTCAGGGCTGCCATGCTACTGCTTCCTCTCAGAGATCCCGAGTCCCAGGATACCTTGCCATCCAAGCAGGAATGCCAACATTGTTCAATGCAACAATCATTCCTTTGCTGTGCTCCAACGTTAAGGATTAACACCTATCACTGGTCTCTAGCCTCAACAGGCACACACACACATAGACATGCATGCACCCACAAAACATTAGTTAGGATCTGGGGCTCTGTGTGATAGACAGATCTCCATCTTACCAACTGATGCATCATTGCACATCAGAAAGAGTCAGGACTGCTTTTGTGGAGCATTGTCATCACAGCACAAGACAAATCACTTCTAGCAAAAAGGTGTGAAATCAAACAAACTAGATCTTCTCAAGAGAAATGCTTAAAGAAATAATTTATCATTACAAAATGTGTAGTGGGTTTCATGTTGCACCAGAAACTATTAGTTCTTAGCTATACATGAATCTTAATTCCCATGGAGCTAAGGTCAAAAGCGTATAATGATAAAGTCCTAACACGGATTAAGACAAGCATTACAAAAATTGTACCTAGGCTGTGGTCCAAGTGTTGGGGAAAACTCACATAATTACCCACAGGGAACTCAATTATTGTAGAGTTCTTTTTCTGGTAGTCCTAAATTATGTCTGGCTAGTTCAGATATACATTATAAAAAAGAGCAGGATCTTTGTTCCTGACTAAGCAGAGTGCAGTTAATTCTCTTTTTAGGAATCTATTTTGTGGCCATCATTCAACAAAAGTAAGATGTGCAAAACTTGACATATCAAATTCATTCAGCAGAATATAAATTGCCTCTTAAAGGCCCTCACTGATCTTTTGATTGGCAGATATATCTCACAGGGAAAGAAGGGTTGGTGATTATCAAATGTCAGGAAACTGAATGATATTTGATGAATTTTAGGTTCTTTTGATTTTAGTAAATTTACACATGGCACAGACCATATCTAACTCATTCCTCAAGAAAATTTTCTCTTTTCTATCTCCTAAATATGTGTGGTTTTTTTTCTCCTTAGAGAAGATTAATTACTGATCATTTTAACACTCATACTTATATTGGTGTTGCTTTATCCAGGAAAGAAGATCTATTGAAAAATAAAAGTTTTCATAGTGTTGTTAAAGTGATCATGTTCAGCAAGAATATTGATAAAATATTCATCATGGAGACCAAGCAACATTTGGCAGCAGGGAAGAATAGCAAAATCATTTGAAATGAGACAGGATATAGTCAATAAACCATGGACAGTATCAAATTGTGAAACTTCAACTTTAACCCAATATAGTACTTATCATTAATTGGAATTAGTGGATTAGATACTACAAAGACCTGATTAGATTTTTTTTTTAATCTTCTTCTGACCTGTGTTTCATACTGGTTTCACAGTAGACTCTCAACTGATACCAATTAGGGAGTAGTCTGAGTGAGGGACAAATCTTTTACAAACCATAATATCCCAAAAGCTCAACAAGTGCTTGTTGCAAACATGATATGTAGTATCCTAGTCTCTGAGATTATACTTACCCACCTGCCTCTGGTCAATGAAATACAAACACTTCTTGAATAGCAGTCATTGCTGGGCATACTAAGATCCCATAGAAAGAATAACTCTTAGGCGTTCACTATGTATAAACATCAAATTTAGGACAAAAAAGAAAGAAAAATAGAAAGGCAATACTCACATCAGGATTTCCTAGACTAATGTTTCACAAATTTCTCCATCATCAGAAAATAAAGAATTATAAATTCTCCTCTGTAGAATACGACAAATATATTTTGACCCATTAAATTACAATAACTGGGAAATCAATGGCATCATGATGAAAATCTATTCTGATTTAAATATATGCAACAATATCATCTATCTATCTGTCTGTCTGTCAGTCAATCCCACCATTTCATATCTTCATCTAGTAGATAACTTGATACAATTTAGGAGAATGAGGAAGCCTGAGAATGAGTTCTCCTCATGGTATCCACTATGCACATTCTAATGGCACTAAAGGAAAAGAATGTTATACTTAAATAGCTATAATCAAGAAAATAATAACCTTAAAATACATAACTAATGGAACTCCAGTGTCATGGTGAAATAGATTATATCTATTTCCCAATTTCAGCCCATCTCCTAAATTCTTTTTTTTTTTTTAATTACCTCTCTCAGGGAGGAATATTACACTAAAAAATTAGACTCAACCTCCAGGTGGAGACGTGCCAGAGTCTCCTTTCTAGGTAGTCAGTCTGTGGGTCAAGTCCAAGACCAGGCTAAGGAACAACCCTCTGAGAAGCAGGACACTCCTAGGAAGACAAGTTATCCCTAAGGAGCCATGTTAGCGTATAGGATAAAAGGAATAATTATGCCTTTAATGAGAAAATGTGCTTTCCTTTCAAGATTCCTTCCCATTCGTACAGTCTCTTACTGAGCAGTAGACATATGGCTTCATGAGTCCATCTGCTTTTCAGTATTACTCACACAGGCACTGTTCCTAATTGTCTAAGAAAGCACCAGATTGATTTCCAAAGTGGTTGTACAAGATCACATTCCCACCAGCAATGGAGGAGGGTTCCCCTTTCTCCACAACCTCTCCAGCATGTGTTGTCACTTGAGTTTTTCATCTTGGCCATTCTGATGGGTGTAAGGTGAAATCTCAGGGTCAGTTTGACTTGCATTTTCCTGATGACTAAGGATGTTGAACATTTCTATAAGTGTTTCTCTGCCACTTGATATTTCTCTATTGGGAATTCTGTTTAGCTCTGTACCCCATATTTTAATTGGATTACTTGATTTGTTGCTGTTTAACTTCTTGAGTTCTTTATGTATTCTGGATATTAAGCCTCTGTTAGACGCAGGGTTGGTGAAGATCCTTTCCCAATCTGTAGGCTGTTGTTTTGTTCTGACAACACTATCTTTTGCTTTACAGAAGCTTTTCAGTTTCTTTATTATTATTATTATTATTATTATTATTATTATTATTATTATTTACATTTTATTAATTCTGTATCCCAGCTGTATCCTACTCTCTCATTCCCTCCCAATCCCACCCTCCCTCCCTCAACTCCTCCCTACCTCTTTCCAAGTCCACTGATAGGGGAGGACCTCCTCCCATTTCATCTGACCCTGTTTTATCAGGTATCTTCAGGACTGGCTGCAAAGTCTTTTTAGTTTCTTGACCCATTTTTGAAGATGCTGTCTTTTTTCCATTGTATGGTTTTTGCATCTTTGTCAAAAAACAGGTCTCTATAAGTATGTAGGTTTATTTCTGGGTCTTCTATTTAATTCCATTATCCACCAGCCAGTTTCTATGCCAGTACCATGCAGTTTTTAGTATTGTTGCTCTATAGTACAACTTGAGATCTAGGATGGAGATACCTCCAGAAGATCTTTTATCGTAGAGGGTTGTTTTAGTGATTCTGGGTTTCTTGTTGTTCCTTATGAAGTTGAGAGTCTTTCTTCCAAGGTCTATAAATAATTGTGTTGGTAATTTGATGGGAATTGCATTAAGTCTGTAGATTGCTTTTGATAAGATGGCCATTTTACCATGTTAATCCTGGCAAGTCATGAGCATGGGAGATCTGTCCATCTTATGTTATCTTCTTCAATTTCTTTCTTCAGAGGCTTGAAGTTTTTTTTTTTTTTTTTTTTTTTTCAAAGAAGTCTTCCACTTTCTTGGTTTGAGTCACACCAAGGAACTTTATGTCCTTTGTGGCTATTATGAAGGATGCTTTTTCCCCTAATTTCTTTCTCAGCCCATTTGTCTTTTGTATACAGGAGGGCTACTTTTTTGAGTTAATTTTGTATCCAGCCACTTTACTAAAGGCGTTTATCAGCTGTAGGAGTTCCCTGGTAGAATTTAAATTTTCCATTTTTTTGGTCTATCTCTTTGCTAAGGAAGTTGCATTATTTCCCTAACTCCAGGTCTCCCTTATTATGTCTCTAAAGCTTCCCTCTTTTTCATGAGGCTGACTGCCTCCAAGTGGCTAACTTTCATTATAGCTTAACTCAAGTGTCATGACCTTTGTTGTTGTTGTTTTGTCTTTTGGCTTATTATTTTTTTATTTATTTATTTGCTTTGTGTTTTACCTTTTGCCTTTTCTTCTTTATTCTCCTTAGAGCAGAAGCTGAGATTCACAGGTTGCCTGCCCTGGGGCATTTTTCATTTAAACTCTAATACAATTATTCTTGAGCATTAAAAAAAAAAAAATCAGAAAACAGACTTTTAAAGAAAAAGTGCTATAAATATCATCCATACATGAAACTAGTACTCATGTATCATACTTTGAGTCCTGGAATAATTATAGGAGGTCAAAAACATTTACACAGTACACTTCGAGTACACAAAAGCCAACAGACTTTGATATTTTAATAGGAAATTAGTCCAACCAGCACATGACTCATTCGACTTAGCCAAAAGAATTTAGTGGGTTGTCTCCACCATGAGCAATATTGCAGTGGGTATAAAAGTAAAAACTCCTCCTAGATACAATGATTTCAGTGCATTTAGTTATACTCCCAACAAGAATGCCACTGAATCACATGATAATGTTAGTTTTAGTGTGTCAGTTTGTCTTCTGCATTTATTTTCCAAGATGGCTATGCAATATCAGCAACAGTGCATTGGCCTCTCCTTTGTCCACATTCTTGACAACACTTGATTTCTGCCAGCTTTGTGATCATAAATCTAATAGAAATGATTTGAATCTTACCTTGGTACTAATTTTCATTTCTTTATTAGAAATGCTGATAATATTTTCAAATATTTGCCAGTCATTTTTTTTTATATCTTAGAGAGCTGTTTCATGTCTTTTGTTCACTTAAAATAGGTTTATATATTATCTTATTATTGAGTAGTTTTGCCATGAGGCAAAATATATACTGAGATATATTTTCAGTTTTCCTAGTTTTAGAATTTTATGATGTTGTCCCTTAGGGTACAATTTATGGACCAAAAGGTAATATACATATTTGGTCTTGTGGGCCATGTAGCCAATCATGTCTGACAGGATATTTGACACTTTGATCTAGCACTGATGATATAAAGTTTTAATCATAATTTTCTGAGAGAACTAGAGAACAAAAGGGCCAATAGATATTTGTAAATTCCTTTCTTTATAATGACAAAAGACAATTTTATTGACTAAGAAATAGTGAATATCAGCTGCTTTAAAGAGATTTCACTGCATCTAAGAATGCAACTGTTATTTGTTTGAATTGCTTAAATGAAAATATTATTAAAAAGCATAAGAATGCACTGCAGAGGATGATAAAAATCTAACAGAATACTAACCTTCCTAATGAATGATTCCATTAACAGAATAGTGTTCTTAAACACTAAATCAACTTTACCAGAATAATAAAAACCCTCCAAATAAAAGCTTACAAAATAAATAGTTTAAGAATCAAAATCAAAGTAGTATCCTTTGAAGGTCACATATTTTCAAAAGAAACCACATTTTCTTAGTGTCAGAAACAAGAAGCTTTCAGTGTTTCTTTTAGGAAATAGCTCCATTTTACATTTTTTAATAAAAAGACTACTATATTTTTTTAAAACATAACCATTACATAAATATAAATAATTAGTTTCTATAAAATAGTTACTCTAATGTTTCCTTTTCTAGAAGATTCAACTTTTCATCTAGATTGAAGATGGCACATTTTTAAAAATGTTATCTGCATATATTGTCAGATATTATTGGATAGAAAGTATCTGTCTGTTTCTTCAAAACTTTACCATTTGTTTTATTTCTAGAAGAAATAATAGTCACATATCGGACTCATCAACATCTGGAAATAAGGAAACACATGGATCTTTAGCCTCAGCAACCCTCCTATAGGAGCTGAAGTTACCTAGGACTTTATTGTTAACCCTATGATGCAGCCACTCAGCAGTGACCTTATTTAAATTTCATCCAGCACAAAGTCACAATGTCCAAAATTAGCTCCTAATCCCTTTATCACCCCATGCACACACATGCACACAACTGTGATCTGCTGGCAATATTGTTTTCTCAGTGGTTTTCCTGTTATACACAATAAAGTCACCCTGGAGTTTCTAACTCCCATCATTGAATTACTCACAGAGCCCTATTGATTCTATTCCCTAAATATCCCTTTAACCTACTTTCCCATCATTCCCTTTGAAGCACCCTTAATTCAGATCTTGATTACTAAAATAGCATTGTAAGATTCTCCTCTTTTTTCAAATCTTCTGATCTACACTCTAGTCCTCCTTTAATCAATTCTGCACAAGACTATTGAAAGAATAATTCCAAAATCAGATATAATTATATCACCAGTTTTCACTAAAATTTAACCATATCTATACTACCAAAACTTCACACATGAGTTTCCATATCTTCTGATGTCTTTTACCTGACATTTTCACAACTTTTCTCTCTCCCAAAGACAGCCTACCTGTCAGTATTTCAGGCTTGATGGGTCTGAATTTACTTTTCTTTCTTCTATGTTTTCTCATATATCATTCAACTCATCCTACTATGAAAATAGAATAGAATATAGAAGAATAGACTAGAGATAGGCAATGATGGTAGATGGATGATAGATAAATACATAGATAATATTTATAGATAATAGACACCTAGACAGATAAGTGATATATAGAAGAAAGAGAGACGGGGGGAGGGGGCCAAGATGGCGGCACCTGGAGAACACTGTGTCTGAGAAGCAGGACAACACACTCCGTGCAGCGACCAGGAGACTGAACTCTGGGCCCTAAAACAACAGCGATCGATCGTGTTTCCCAGCTGAGGGGAGGCTCCCACGGTGTATTAAGCGGTCGGGTCTACTCTCAGCTGCCCAGCCAGAACCTGGAAGAGAATGGGGCTAACGCGGGCTTTGGGTCTCCGGTCTGGTGCCTCAAGCCTGCTTGTCACGATCAATTTCCCAGGCTGATTGGTGGGCACAAGGGGACCTAAGGCTGGGAGTCCCAGTCACAAAAAAAAAAAAAAACCCACAGTGAAGGAAAGTTGCCAGACTGCTCACGGTAACCCAGTCTTTCCCTGGAAGTTCTCTCTGACCACGAGTACCCACCGCCATCACAATTGAGCTCCCGCGCCGCGCACTGTAATCCCTACTCCCTCTTCGGAGGAGGCAGGAGGTGTCCAGCAGAATCTGCCACAGACCACATTGTCTGTACCCCAACTGGAGATCAGGGCTGAGAAAACCCAATCCTTTCGGGCACTCCCTCAAACGCCGCCATCATCCTGCCGCAGCAGAGCAGAAGGATAAAGAGGCTCACAGCAGCTTCACAGTGCTGGAACTCCAGTGTTGCCGGCCGCTCCTAGCAAACAAACTACAGCTTGGGATCTGGGACTGTGGTCATTCTACACGTCCTGAAATTATCCTGGGTCCAGCGCAATAAGGTCTAGCAGCAAGTTCTATCACCGGCGCCCCCACCCCCAGCAGAGAAATGCCACTGGCTCAGGGCTCAGGATCCAACTGAGAAGCCCCAACCCCTGCTCGCACTCCCCTGAGAGCACCTCCATAAGCTTGCCCTAGCAGAGAAGAAGGTCAGAGGGGAAGGACAGAGAGGCAGCCTGCCAAGGACACAGAACCCTCTCTCCAGAGGCCCCTAGCAGAGAAACCCAAGCTTTGGATCTGAGGACACTCAACCCTACCCGGTACTCCCTTGGGATCAGCAAACATAGATTCTACCGCTAGGCTGCTTCTGGCAGAGAGATCTGGGCCCGGGATCTGGGATTGAGTACACACACCCTAACTCTTTCCCGCGCCACCCAGGGACCAGTCAACATAACCCCTCCTGGCAGAGGGAAAGGACAAAGAGGCAGCACACAGGAAAGGTGGACACCGAGTCCTGCGGCCACAGTGTCACAGAGCTGACTGTTAGCCTACCCGTGCACTTCTGCAGCAGGACCAAAACACAGAGTAGTGAGCAAGGGGAACCCCTGTGCATTCCAACTGGTCCTGCAAGAGAGTGAGTAAGCCTTCTAGGGAGAAATTGCCCAGACCCAGGGCCTCTCCACAGAAGCAACCAGACGAGATCCCTGCCACCCACACTCCTAATGTGGACATCAGAGGGGTTCTTGGGATAGCGACCCCAACATTGAAGCCTCTGCCTTGCGGGTCCACCAGGGTAATCCAGGCAAACAATCCCTGGATCTCAGTCAGAACTGCGTAATAGTGGCTTGCAGACCACTGCAATAGTTAGAGAATACGTGCACTGCGTCCGCTAAAAGCGCACGCGAATAGCACCAGCATCACATTCTTTACTTAGGCAAAACTGAAAACACAGTGCACACTCCCAAACCAGTGAACCTCTCTCATCTTCCTGAAAAAACAGTCCAGAAAACAGAAAGAGAGGATCATAGCCCAAACTACAATCTCGAAGAACAACCAGTGAGGATTATAAATAACCAGATGGCTAGAGGCAGACGTAAGAACACTCCCAACAAAAATCAGGAAATAATGACCTCACCAGCAACCCCACAAAACAATGGACACTTCAATTCACTAGATATACAAGAAAACGACCTCAAAACTATGTTTCTCCAGCTATTAGAGGCCCATAGAGATGAAATGAACAAAGCCCTCATAGAAATAACCAAAGAAATCGAAACTAACCAAGAGGAAGCAAATCGTGCTCTCAGAGAAATGACCACGAAAATTGAGGCAAACAGAGAAGAAATGCACAAAGCTCTCAAAGAAATGTCCACACAAATGAAGGCAAATAAAGAAGAAATAAACAAATCTCTCATAGAAATACAGGCAATTATACCCAAAGAAGTAGAGGCACAATTAGTGATACATAGAGAGGAAACAGACAAAAAAAATAGAAGCTATCATTGAAAAGCAGGAGTCCACATTCAAACAGATGAAGGAAATGGTGCAAGACATGAAAACAGAATTAGAATCAATAA
Source organism: Psammomys obesus (assembly GCF_907164565.1). NCBI lineage: Eukaryota > Metazoa > Chordata > Mammalia > Rodentia > Muridae > Psammomys > Psammomys obesus. The sequence continues at coordinate 9,445,108 of NW_026592732.1, forward strand.
AGAAAACACAAATAGAGAAAAACCAGGAGCTGGAGAACATAGAGAAAAGATCAGGCACTACAAAGGTAAGCATCACCAACAGAATACAAGAGATGGAAGAAAGAATCTCAGGAGCCGAAGATATACTTGCGGAAATTGACACGTCTCTCAAAGAAAAAATAAAATCAGAAAAGTTCCAAACACAAAACATCCAAGAAATCAAGGACACCATGAAAAGACAAAACCTAAGAATAATAGGAGTAGAAGAAAAAGAAGACATCAGGCTCAAAGGTCTGGAAAATATTTTCAAGAAAATTATAGAAGAAAACTTTCCCAACTTAAAGAAGGAGATGGCCATAAATATACAAGAGGCCTACAGAATACCAAGTAAACTAGACCAGAAAAGAAATTCTTCATGTCACATCATAGTCAAAACACTGAACCTACAAAACAAAGAAAAAATTCTAAAAGCAGCAAGGGAAAAAGGCCAAGTAACATATGAAGGTAGACCTATCAGAATCACACCAGATTTCTCAACAGAAACTATGAAAGCCAGAAGGGCCTGGACAGAAATCATACAGTCCTTAAGGGACCACAGATTCCAACCCAGACTACTATACCCAGCAAAACTTTCAATCAACATAGATGGAGAATTCAAGATATTCCAAGACAAAACCAAATTTAAACAATATCTACATAGTAACCCAGCTCTACAGAAGTTACTAGAAGGGAAACTCCAAACCAAAGAAAACAACTACATCGAAGGAAACAGAGGAAATAGATAACTACACAACAAAAATACCAAAAGAAGACAAGCAATGAAATTCAGTGACACCACCAACACCACATCTAAAGTAAGTAACAATTGTTGGTCACTAGTTTCTATCAACATCAATGGACTCAACTCCCCAATTAAAAGACACAGACTAACAGAATGTTTGCGGAAACAGGATCCATCATTCTGTTGCATCCAAGAAACACACCTATGCAACAAAGATAAACACTACCTCAGAGTAAAGGGCTGGAAAAATGTCTTTCAAGCAAATGGTTCCAGAAAACAAGCGGGAGTAGCCATCCTAATATCTAATAAAATAGACTTTCAACCCAAGTTAATCAAAAAAGATAAGGATGGCCACTGTATTCTCATCAAAGGAAAAATCCACCAAGAGGACATCACAATTTTGAATATCTATGCCCCAAATACAAGAGCACCTACATTCGTAAATGAAACAATATTAAAGCTTAAATCACACATTGATCCTAAAACCCTAATAGTGGGAGACTTCAACACTCCACTCTCACCAAGGGACAGATCAACTAAACAGAAAACAAATAGGGAAATAAAAACACTTACAGAGACCCTAAATCAAATGGACCTAATAGACGTCTACAGATCTTTTCATCCAAACTCAAAAGAGTATACCTTCTTTTCAGCACCGCATGGAATCTTCTCCAAAATAGACCATATAGTTGGTCATAAAGCAAGCCTCAACAGATACAAAAAGATTGAAATAATCCCTTGTATTCTATCTGACCATCATGGACTTAAGCTGGACCTCAACAACAACAGAAATAACAAACAGCCTACACACACATGGAAACTGAACAACATGTTACTCAACGACAGCTGGCTTAAGGAAGAAATAAAGAGAGAAATTAAAGACTTCCTAGAATTCAAGGAAAATGAAGGCACAACATAACCAAATTTATGGGACATTTGAAAGCAGTGCTCAGGGGAAAATTTATAGCACTAAGTGCCTGCAAGAAGAAATTCATAACAGCACATACAAACAATTTAATGGCCCAACTGAAAACTCTAGAAAAAAAAGAAGCAGATACACCCAAGAGGAGCAGAAGGCTGGAAATAATCAAACTCAGGGCTGAAATCGATCAATTAGAAACAAATAAAACTATTCAAAGAATCAATGAAACAAAAAGCTGGTTCTTTGAGAAAATCAACAAGATAGACAAACCCTTAGCCAAACTAACTAAAAAGCAGAGAGAATCTATCCAAATCAACAAAATCAGAGATGAAAAGAGTGATATAACTACAGACACAGAGGAAATTCAAACAATCATTAGGTCATACTACAAAAGCCTATATGCCACAAAATTTGAAAATCTAAATGAAATGGACAATTTTCTTGATAGATTCCATCTTCCAACATTAAGTCAAGATCAGGTAGAAAGACTGAACAGCCCAATATCCCCCAAGGAAATTGAAGCAGTCATTCACAGTCTCCCCTCCAAAAAAAGCCCTGGGCCAGATGGTTTCAGCGCGGAATTCTACCAGACCTTCAAAGAAGTGCTCACACCAATTCTCCTCAAACTATTCCACAAAATAGAAACAGAAGGTACATTACCAAACTCATTCTATGAAGCAACAGTCACCCTGATACCTAAACCACACAAAGACCCAACAAAAAAAGAGAACTTCAGACCTATCTCTCTTATGAACATTGACGCAAAAATACTCAATAAAATACTTGCAAACCGAATCCAAGAACACATCAAAGATATCATCCACCACGACCAAGTAGGGTTCATCCCAGGCATGCAAGGGTGGTTCAACATATGGAAATCCATCAATGTAATCCACCACATAAACAAAATGAAGGAGAAAAAACCACATGATCATCTCCTTAGATGCTGAAAAAGCATTTGACAAAGTCCAACACCCATTCATGTTTAAACTCTTGGAGAGATCAGGAATACAAGGCACACATCTAAACATAGTAAAGGCAATATACAGCAAGCCTATAGCCAACATCAAACTGAATGGAGAGAAACTTAAATCAATCCCACTGAAATCAGGGACAAAACAATGCTGCCCACTCTCTCCCTACCTCTTCAACATAGTACTTGAAGTCCTAGCCAGAGCAATAAGACAACTAAAGGAGATCAAGGGGATACAAATCAGAAAGGAAGAGGTCAAAGTTTCACTATTCGCAGATGATATGATAGTATATATGAGCGACCCCAAGAATTCAACCAGAGAACTCCTCCAGTTGATAAACACCTTCAGCAAAGTGGCAGGATACAAAATCAACCCAAAAAAAATCAGAAGCCCTCCTGTATACCAAAGACAAAATGGCCGAGAAAGAAATTAGGGAAACAACACCCTTCACAATAGCCACTAACCACATAAAGAACCTTGGGGTGACACTAACTAAGCAAGTGAAAGACCTGTTTGAGAAAAACTTCAAGTCTCTGAAGAAAGAAATTGAAGAAGATCTCAGAAGATGGAAAGATCTTCCGTGCTCATGGATTGGTAGGATTAACATTGTGAAAATGGCCATCCTGCCAATAGCAATCTACAGATTCAATGCAATTCCCATCAAAATACCAACTCAATTCTTTACAGACCTTGAAAAAAAGATTCTCAGCTTCATATGGAGAAACAAAAAACCCAGAATCTCCAAAACAATCCTGTACAACAACAGATCATCTGGAGGTATCTCTATCCCCGATCTCAAGTTGTACTACAGAGCAATAGTAATAAAAACTGCATGGTATTGGCATAAAAACAGAAAGGAGGATCAATGGAACCGCATAGAAGACCCAGAAATAAACCCACACATCTATGAATGCTCGATTTTTGACAAAGAAGCCAAAACCATTCAATGGAAAAAAGACAGCATCTTCAACAAATGGTGCTGGTCCAACTGGATGTCCACATGCAGAAAAATGAAAATAGATCTCTATTTATCACCCTGCACAAAACTAAAGTCCAAGTGGATCAAAGACCTCAACATAAAACCAGATACTCTAAATCTGTTAGAAGAAAAAGTGGGGAAGAGCCTAGAACTCCTTGGCACAGGAGACAACTTCCTGAACAGAACACCAACAGCACAGGCTCTAAGAGCAACAATCAATAAATGGGACCTCATGAAACTGAACAGCTTCTGTAAAGCAAAGGACACTGTCATCAAAACAAAACGCCTGCCTACAGATTGGGAAAGAATCTTCACTAACCCTTTATCTGACAGAGGACTAATATCCAGTATATACAAAGAACTACAGAAGCTGAAAAGCAGCAAACCAAGTAATCCAATTAAAAAATGGGGAACAGAGCTAAACAGAGAATTCTCAACAGAGGAATATTGAATGGCAGAGAAACACTTAAAGAAATGCTCATCCTGATTAGCTATCAGGGAAATGCAAATCAAAACGACCCTGAGATATCACCTTACACCCATCAGAATGGCCAAAATGAAAAACTCAAGGGACAACACGTGCTGGAGAGGTTGTGGAGAAAGGGGAACCCTCCTCCACTGCTGGTGGGAATGTAAACTGGTACAACCACTCTGGAAATCTATCTGGCGCTTTCTAAGACAATTAGGAATAGTGCTTCCTCAAGACCCAGCTATACCACTGCTAGGTATATACCCAAAGTTTGCTCAAGTAAACAAAAGGGATATTTGCTCAACCATGTTTATAGCTGCTTTATTTGTAATATCCAGAACCTGGAAACAACCCAGATGTCCATCAATGGAGGAATGGGTACAGAAATTGTGGTATTTTTACACAATGGAATACTACTCAGCAATCAAAAAGGAGGAAATCATAAAATTTGAAGGCAAATGGTGGGATCTAGAAAAGATCATCCTGAGTGAAATATCCCAGAAGGAGAAAGACAAACATGGTATATACTCACTTATATAGACCTATACGATATGATAGACATAATGAAATCTATACACCTAAAAGAGATAATCAAGAGAGCGGACATGGGGTAAGATTATCAATCCTCGTTTTGAAAGACAGATGGGATGTGCATTGAACATTGACAGGAGTCTACTGAGCACATTTGAAAAACACTAACTAGCAGTGTTTTCAAAGCAAAGACTCATGACCAAACCTTTGGCAGAGTACAGGGAATCATAAGAAAGAAGGGGAGTTAGTCTGATGAGGAAAGGATAGGAGCTCCACAAGGACCAAATATATCTGGGCACAGAGTCTTTTCTGAGACTGACATGCAACCAAGGACCATGTATGAATGTAACCTAGAACCTCTGCTCAGATGTAGCCTGTGGTAGCTCAGTAACCAATTGGTCTCCCATAGTGAGGGGAACAAGGACTATTTCTAACAGGAACTCAATGACTGGCTCTTTGGCCTCCCCACCCCCCAAGGGAGGAGCAGTCCTGTTAGGCCACAGAGGAGAGCTTTGCAGCCAGTCCTGAAGATACCTGATAAAACAGGATCAGATGAATGGGGAGGAGGTCCCCCCTATCAGTGGACTTGGCAAGGGGCACGGTGGAGAGAAGGGAGGGAGGGAGGGACTGGGAGGGAATGAGGGATCAGGACACGGCTGGGATACAGAGTTAATATAATGTAACTGATAAGAAAAAAATAAAATTCAAAAAAAAACAAAAAAAAGAGATAGAGAGAGAGAGGGGAGAGAGAGATCCTTCAAGATACAGTTCTCAGAAAAATCCTTCACAAGTGAATGCATAGGTTACAAAATTCTTATCCCACAAATGATAAGCAGGGTCTGGCTTTCTCCCTATCAAGGAAATCATAGAAAAGACTTCATGTGATCAACTTTGTGTAAAACCTTCCTACTTCATACAATTTTAAAAAAATCATAAATGGCAAGAGTCTTTTATACGTTGTCTGAGGCAATCTGTTGCTTAGGGTCAAGGCCACATTGCCACCTTACTCATGCTGCCCTAAAGCCTCTCAAAACCCTCTTTAAGCAAAGATAAACTAATGGAAACCAGTACCACAGGAAAAAAAAAGTGACTATTGAAATTCTCCATTTGTACCTCATGTTTCTATCTTCATGTGAGTAGAGTGTGGACAGTCTCTTCCCCAAAGACTTGTGTGAAGTGAACAGCCTTGGTAGAGAGATAAGGTGTTTCTTTACTGTCTAGAACAATAAAGATAATTTCTCATTTGACACAAAGGGTCGATTTACTTGTGGTCCATAATAAATATCAGAGGCCAAGGAGATGGCTTAGTCAATAAATTATTTGCTGTGCAAGCAAGAAGACCTGACTTTTCATTCTCAGCATCCACAAAAAACATTGGGTGCATATCATGTATCAGCAATCACATTCTGGGGAGACTGAGATGGAAGGACCCTTGAGGCTTAGTGGCCAGCCATTTGAGAAACTATGTGAGCCCCACCTTTGGTTGACATATCCTGTCTTAAAACTAAGCTAAGGAAGACAAGAAACTTTGACCTCTGGCCTCCATTCCCATAAACATAGGTGTTCCTAGAATCCTAAGCACCCACACAAATGTGTACATAGCAACCCTGTACTGGTTGGTTTTGTGTGTCTACTTGGCACAAGCTAGAGTCTTCAGAGAAGAAGGACCCTCAGTTGAGAAAATGCTCCCATGAGATCCAGATTATAAGGGATTTTCTAATTAGTGATCAATGGGGGAGGAACACCCCATTATGAGTGGTGTTATCCCTGGGCCGATGATCCTGGGTTCTGTAAAAAGAAGGCTGAGAAAGCCATATGAAGTCTGCCCATAGATTGGCCTGGAGAATATTTACGTTCTTAGCAGTTTATACATCTAAAATTATCATGCTAATTTTTTTTCAGTACTTGAAATTAACTCTCATCCTTCCTCATGCTAGTTGGCAGCACTCCACAAGCACTCTACAACTCTCAAGCTCCCTTTTCACTTTTATTTTTAGAACAATCTCGATAGGTTTCTAGGCTTCTGTTTAAAGCGCTGGTCTTGAAATTGCAATCCTTCTGCCTCAGCCTCCTGAGTGCTCAGATTACAGGAATATTCCAGCTGAGCCAACTATCAAACAAATATTAACAGGAAATGGTAGTCTTTCTCTACTCTCCACTGGAAAGCCAAAGACAACACTTCTTCCTTTGACCAAGTCCAGGTTGTTCAACTCATCCTAACTTGTTTACCTTCCTTCTACTTTGTAAAAAGTACTGTGGAAAATCAGGACATAAAGCAACATGTCAAGGACATTTCAAACTTCAGAAGACAACTGGGGAATCAGCCAGAAGATTTATGTCTGGGAAAAGGTGTCCCCCTCAAAAGGGACACAGGAATGAGAATTTTTAAATGGACCAAACCTGAAATATCACTAGTATATGTTTTTGTTTGTTTTGCTTTAGCTTTTAAGTTTATTTTCTTAGTTGTTTACTTAACATCTCAATTGTCCCCAACATCCTCTTCCTGGGTCCCACCCTTCCTCCCTCTCCTTCCTTCTTCCCTCCCCTACTGCTCAGCCATCACTTCCCAACTAACCTACTCCAGCACTTCAAGTCACATCAGGACTGAGCACATCCTCTTTCACTATGGCCTGGCAAGGCAACTCTCCCAGGAAAAATGATCAAAAAGCATTCAACAGAGTCCATCACAGAAATGGTTCCTGCTCCTCTTACTAGGGAACCCACAAGAAGACCAAAGTTTACCATTTGGATATATATGAGTAAGGGGGGCAAGGTGCAGCCCATAATGGACCTTGGTTGGTGCTTCAGTCTCCACAGCCCTCCCTGGGTCCAGATTAGTTGACTCTGTTGGTTTTCTTGTGAAGCTTTTATCCCTTCTGGGTCCTTCTATCCTTCCCCCAACTCTTCCACAAAGCTCCCCGCACTCTGCCCATTCTTTGCCTGTGAGTCTCAGCATCTGTTTCAAATTCTTTGCTGGGTAGATCCTGTCAGAAGATAGCTATGCTAGGCTTCCATGTACAAACAAAGCAGAGTGACTTTGCTAGACTCAGAGGTAGGCTCTCTCTCATGGGATAGGTATCAGGTTGGGTGAGATTGGTTGGACATTCACTCCATCTCTGCTCTACCTTTATCCTTGCACATTTTATAGGCAGGATAAATTTTGGGTCAAAAATGTTGTGGGTAGGTTGGTGTTCCACCTCTCTCCATTAAAAGTCCTGTCTAATTAGGGGTGGCTTCTGTCTCCATGATTCCCACTACTAGGGGTCTCAGTTGGAGTCACCCCAGTATACTCCCTGGAGCCTGTCCTGTTGTAGGTCTCCAGCTTGTCTCAGAAATGCCCCAGCCAATGGGTTCTCTTCTCTGTAAAGACCTCTGCCTTCTCCCCTCCACATCTGATCCCCATCCTGATTTCCCTCAGCACTCCCTCTCCTATTTTGTTCCCTCCCTTCAGTAACTTCCTCTGTCTATTCTATTCCCCCTTCTCAGTGAAATTCAAGCATCCTCCCTTGACTCCTCCTTGTTGCTGCTGGGGCAATCCAGTAACCTCTTCAGGATGACCGAAGATGTTTGTTGGAGCCCACGTACAGCTCTCCTCTTCTGTGTCTGGCTTTATGTTGAGGTCTTTGATTCACTTGGACTTCAGTCTTGTGAAGGGTGATAAATATGGATCTGTTTGCATTTTTTTACATGTAGAAATCAGTTAGATCAGCACCATTTTGTTGAAGATGCTTTCTTCTTTCCATTTTATGGTTTTGGCTCCTTTGGCAAAAATCAAGTGTCTGTAAGTATGTGGGTTTATTTCTGTGTCTTCGATTCTATTCCATTGATCAACCATCCTGTGTCTATTACAAAAACCATGCAATTTTTAATACTATTGTTCTGTAGTATAGCTTGAAGTTAGGGATGAAGTTAATAAACATATATGTACTTTTATGTCCCTGTAGTCCTAGGAATCAGCCATGCATGTATTATTGATATATGATCTGATGTTAGGACATGTTATCTGCACCAATACCCCTTTTTCTGTGTGACTTGAGATGTTTCCTTGTCTTTACATTTTCCTTCCCCTTGAAAGCCTTGAACAATGGAAGCTGTTGGAGCAAGCATTCATTTCTAATGTAATATGAGTGTTTCCTGCTAACTGTAATACCCAACATTCCAAATGATGTTCTTTCAATGTTACAGTTTTTGAATTAAAATGAATCAACAATACTTAAATAGAAACCTGTGATCTTAGAGGAAGCCATACATGGTTAGACATGCAACTTGTCAATCATGTTGAGGACTTTTTCCTCATAATAACTCATGATTTTTACTTTACTGAATTATCTTAAAACATGCCTATGTGCTCATTTCCAAAACAAGAATCACCTGCTCTTCTTTATTTATTGTAGTTCATGACACTACTTCACTATTGGAAGACATTCAATTGATCCTGTTTCAAATAACAAGCAAAATGAAATCGAATCAATTTTTATTTCACTAAAGAAAATCTTCAGGTGAAGAAGTAACTCTTCTTTACAAACCATGTGGCTTCCATTAAGTGAGTACTTAGCAATGCTGTGGTGAGCAAGCAATCTAACACAGGTGATGCGAACCTCAGGTGCCCTAAAGGATCAGTCTGATGATAGGCTTATTAAATTAGCATCCCTTGAGAGAGGGAAGCACCATCTTAAGCTTAGAAAAGCTCCTCCCAGAGGACTCCAGGAAGTAGTAAAAATTTGGAACTGGGTGCAAGATGATTATGGTCATGAAACCTTTCAGAAACAATCATTATAATTCCCATTTCAATTAACAGCTTTGCTAAACAAAATAAGATGTTTCTTATGGTAGGTAGAATCTGATTTCCAAAGCAAATGAAATTTGGAGCTCTAATTCTCACACATAAATGTTCTTAATACTACCATGGTGTAGCTGGCTTTAATGTGTGCAGTTTTCACGGGCACTAATTTGATGATTCCTAAGAATTAAGTTACCTTTAAGGTTGCCACTCCTTAGCATTGCATTGCATCCTATGCTACCTACATATGCTCAAAGAAGCATTGTTTACAGTGTAAGTGAAAGAAAGCCATTTCTACACAATCTGCATATTGTACTTTGAAATTGCCTGAGAACATGGAGTAAATTGTTTTTCTCTCTTCCAGGATTATGGAGCCCACACTTAAAATTGCTAGTATGTCAACTTAGATATCAAGCTTTAATAGTCTTAAAATCTTCGTGTGTTTGTATAAAAGACAATATTTTTAATTCAAAATAGTTAAGGAAGAGCTATAGAGATGGCTTAGAGTTTAAGAGTATATACCATTTTTGCAGAGGACCTGAGTTCAGTTTCCAACATCCACATTGAGAGGCATATGATTAACTGCCAGCCTGTGACTTCTGCTCCAGGGAATCTTATGCCCTCTTCTGGCTTCCATGGGTACTGTCACGCACCTACACACAATAAACATAATATTTTAAAATCCAATTTAGCGTTGGTATTTTATCTGTGGGTCTTATCTGTGGGTCTTTATCTGTGGAATAGAATTCAAGATAATTCAACATAATTCTAGGTTTAATATTAGAGGACTTTATGAATAACAGGAACCACCTTTTATGACTCAATGTATTATTTCCATGTTACATTGACATCTCAAGTTAATCTTTTCATTTGCTCTTCCAAAAATTGAGTTCTCTCCATCAGTTGAGCTCTAATAATCTTCTGTTAAAGTCAGGGGCATTCATATTATTATAGATTCTGAGCTTTGTTGTGATTCCTAAGCAATGTGTGAAAAACAATAGATTAACTAAATATGTATCAACCCCAAAAATATGACTATTTGAGTCATATCTAGTTATGAGTGATGATATACATTCATCTAAATTATGACTTCATTGCAAAGCTTCAACAATGTGTATTTAACATATTGTGTGTTATATATCATTTTCAATCCCACATGAGCTGTAAACAGTATCCCAGAATAAGAAAATACACACTGAAATGATTTAGAATGAATAATGAAAATTATTTCAGTTACCTTTAAAATAAGCTTTCCTTATATTTCTCCATTCTAATTACTAAACTGATAAAAGTCCAAAAGTTTATCAACTGTACAATGGATAAATAAATTTCAAAACAGTGAGTACAATAATAATACTATTTCAAAATGGGAATGAAGTCTACTCACAGCCTAGATTAGTACTGTCATCATAACTCAATAAGGCACAAGACATGGAAGAGAAGCTTTGGCAGAGTCCCACCTTCTTTTTTTATTTCAGTTTATTTACTTTACATCCCAAGGATCCCCCTAACTCCTCTCCTCCCAGTCCCCTTCCCTCTCCTTACCCTTTCCACTCTTCCTTACCCCCCCCCCCACCAATGAGGATCTCTTTCAGATGTCAACCCTCCAAAACACATCAAATCACATCAGGACTGAGCACATCCACTGAGGCCAGGCAAGGTATCCAAGCCAGGGGAAAGTGATCCAAAAGCAGGCAATAGAGTCCATGTTAGGAAAAAAACAAACAAAAACCCTCCACTCTTGAGGTGACCCACGAAAAGATCAAGCTTCCCTTTAACCACATATATGCAGGGGGCCTAGGTCCAGACCATGCGTGCTCCTAAGACATATTGATGTTTCAGTATCTGTAAGCACCCATGGGTCTGAGTTAGTTGTCTCTATTGATCTTCTTGCGCGGTTCCTAGTCCCAGGTCCTTCCATCTTTCCCCTAACACTTCCACAGGACCCCCTGAGCTCTGCTCCATGCTTGGCTGCAAGTCCCAGCAACTGTCTCAATCTCCTGTATGCTGGAGCCTCCAAAACCACAGTCAAGTTAGGCTACTGTCTGCAGGCATAGCAGAACATCATTAATAATGTCAAGGGCTGGCTCTTCACCGAGGGGTGGGTAAATTATTGGTAGGACATTCCCTAAATATTTGTTCCCTCTTTATCCCTGCACTCTTTGTCGGCAGAGTAATTTTTGGATCAAAAATTACTGGTCCTGCATGGCTAGAACCTGATCACCTCAGGCTTCATGCCCCTCCCCCCATTAGCACTCTCAGCTTGAGTCACAACAATATCCTCCCAGGAACCTAGTCTGTCAGAGGCCTCCAGCTTGTCAGAGATGCCCATCCTCAGTTTTCCTTATTGTTCCCAGCCCCCTCACCCCCCACCCACCCCGTTCTCCGCACATCTGATCTCTACCCTTGCTTCCCTCCCTATTCCATCTCCTGCCCATTTTCTTCTCTTCATCCACTTCCGCTATCTATTCTATTTTCCCTTTTGAGTGACATTCCAGCACCCTCTCTGGGACCCTCCTTGTTACCTAGCTTCTTTGAGTCTGTGGATTGTGGTATGGTTATCCTGTGCTATAGGTCTAATACCTGTTTATAAGTGAGGATATACTATGTGCATCTTTCTGGGTCTGTGTTACCTCACAAAGGATATCTTCTAGTTCCATCCATTTTTCTGTAAATTTCATGACTTCCTTCTTTTTAATGGCTAAGTAGTATTGTTTAAATGTACCACAATTTCTTTATCCACTCTTTGGTTGAGGGGCATCTAGGTTGTTTCCTGTTTCTGGCTATTACGAATAAAGCTGCTATGAATATAGTTGAGCAAATATCCTCATTGTGTGGTGGAGTATCTTTTGGGTAGAAGTGGTATGACTGGGTCTTGAGGTAGAACTGTTCCCAATTTTCTGAGAAAGTGCCAGATTGATTTCCAGAGAGGTTGTACAAGTTTATGCTGCTACCAGCAATGGAGGAGGGTTCTTCTTTCTCCACATCCTTGCCAGCTGCCGTCACTTGAGTTTTTGATCTTAGGCATTCTGACTGGTGTAAGATGGAATTGTAGAATTGTTTTGGTTTACATTTCTCTGATGACTGAGGACACTGAGGATTTATTTAAGTGCTTCTCAGCCATTCAAGACTCCGCTGTTGTGAATTCTTAGTTTACCTCTGTACCTCATTTTAAAATTATAATATTTGATTTGTTGATGTTTAATTTCTTAAGTTCTTTGTATATTTTGGATATTAGTCCTTTGTCTGATGTAGGGTTGCTGAAGATAGTTTTTCAATCTGGAGGCTACCGTTTTGTTCTACTGACAGTGTCCTATGACTTACAGAAGCTTTTCAGATTCATTAGATCCCAATTAATTGTGGATCTCAGAGCCTGTGTTGTTGGTGTTCTGTTCAGGAAGCTGTCTCCTAAGCCAATGAGTTCCAGACTTTTCCCCACTTTGTCTTCTTCTTCTTCTTTTATAAATTATTTTTATATCTATTGATTACAATGTATTCCTGTTGTATCCCCCCTGTACCTCCTTCCCTCCTCCCCTCCCTCTTCCCTACCTTTGTCCCTCTCCCAGTCCAATGATAAGAGAGGTCCTCCTCCCCTTCCCTCTGATCCTAGTTTATCAGGTCTCATCAAGACTGGCTGCATTGTCTTCTTCTGTGGCCTGGTAAGGCTACTCCCCCCTCAGTGGGAGATGTTCAAAGAGCAAGTCAATCAGTTCATGTCAGAAACAGTCCCTGTCCCGATTACTATGGAGACCACTTGGACACTGAACTGTCATAGGCTATCTCTGTTCAGGGGTTCCAGGCCATCTCCATGAGTGGTCCTTGGCTGGAGTATCAGTCTCAGAAAAGACCCCTGTGCCCAGAACTTTGGATCTGTTGCTCTCCTTGTGGAGCTCCTGTCCTCTCCAGATCTTACTATCTCCCACTTCTTTCATAAGATTCCCTGCACTCTCCCAAAGTTTGGCTATGAGTCTCAGCATCTGCCTTGATACCCTGCAGGTATCAAGAGCCTTTCAGAGACCCTCTGTGGTAGGCTCCTATCCTGATCCCTGTTTTCTTTCTCCTCCAAAGTCCATCTTCTTTGCCTTTCTGAATGGAGATGCAGATCTTAGCCAGAGTCCTCCTTCATGATTACCTTCCTTAGGGGTACAGATTTCAGTATGTTTATCCTATATTATATGTCTAGTATCCACTATGACTGAGTATGTACCTTGTGTGTTTTTCTGCTTCTGGGATACCTCACTCAGGATGATCTTTTCCAATTCCCACCATTTACCTGCAAATTTCATGATTTCCTTGTTTTTTATCGCTGAGTAATATTCCATTGTGTAGATGTACCACAATTTCTGTATCCATTCTCAACTGAGGGGCATCTGGGCTGTTTCTAGCTTCTGGCTATTACAAATAAAGCTGCTACAAACATGGTTGAGCAGATGTTCTTGTTGTGTACTTGAGCGTCTTTTGACTATATACCTAGGAGGGGTATAGCTGGATCTTGAGGAAACGCTGTTCCTTACTGTCTGAGATAGCACCAGGTTGATTTCTAAAGTGGTTGTAAAAGTTTACATTCCCACCAGCAGTGGAGGAGGGTTCCCCTTTCTCCACATTCTTTCCAGAATGTGGTGTCACTTGAGTTATTCATCTTAGCCATTCTGATGGGTGTAAGGTGAAATCTCAGGGTCAGTTTGATTTGCATTTCCTTAATGACTAAGGACATTGAACATTTCTTTAAGTGTTTTTTGGCCATTTGACATTCCTTTATTTAGAATTCTCTGTTTAGCTCTGTACCCCATTTTTTAATTGGATTACTTGATTTGTTGCTGTTTAACTTCTTGAGTTCTTTGTACATGCTGGATATTAGCCCTCTGTCAGATATAAGGTTGGTGAAGATCCTTTCCCAATCTGTAGACAGTTGTTTTGTTTCAACAACAGTGTCCTTTGTTTACAGAAGCTTTTCGGTTTCATGAGGTCCCATTAATGATTATTGCTCTTAAACAATCCTCTACAATAAAAGATCTTCTGGAGGTATCTCCATTCCTGATCTCAAGCTGTGCTATACAGAAAGAGTAATAAAAACTGCATGGTACTGGCATAGAAACAGAATGGTGGATCAATGGAATGGGACAGACAACCCAGAAATAAACCCACACACTTATGGACACCTGGTTTTTTACAAAGATGCAAAAACCATACAATGGAAAAATGACAGCATCTTCAACAAATGGTGCTGGTCTAACTGGATGTCTACATGTAGAAAAATGCAAATAGATCCATACTTATCACCCGACACAAAACCAAAGTCCAAGTGGATCAAAGACCTTAATATAAAACCAGACACACTAAACTTGTTACAAGAAAAAGTAAGGAAGAGCCTTGAACTCATCGGCACAGAAGACAACTTCCAGAACAGAACACCATTTTGTCTTCTAATAAATTTAGAGTCACTGGTTTTATGTCAAGGTCTTTCATCCACTTGGGCTTGAGTTTTGTGCAAGATGATAAATAAGCATTTTATTTGCATCTTTCCACATCCAGTTAGACCAGCACCATTTGTTGAGCATACTTTCTTTTTACCTTTGTATGGTTTGGGCTTCTTTGTTGAAAATAAAATACCCATATGCATGTGGGTTTATTTCTGGGCCTTCAGTTCTGTTCCATTGACCACCCTGAATGCTTATATGCCAATAGTATGCAGTTTTTATTACTATTGCTTTGTAGTATAGCTTGAAATTAGGGATTCTGATACCACTAGAAGTTCTTTTATTGTACGGAACTGTTTTGGCTATCCTGAGTCTTTTATTTTTCCATATGAATTTAATGTTTGCTTTTTTTCAGTTTCTAAAGAATTGTATTGGAATTTTGATGGGAACTGCATTGAATCTGAAGGCAGTTTTAGTGATTTTCATTTGTGTTAATCCTACCCATTCATGAGCATCTTTCCACCTTCTAAAATCTTCTTTAGTTTCTTTCTTCAAAGACTTGAAGTTCTTATCATACAGATATTTCACTTGCTTGGTTAGAGTTACACCGAGATATTTTATATTATTTGTGTCTATTGTGAAGGGTGTTGTTTCCCTAATTTCTTTATCAGCCCTTTTGTTGCTTGTATAACAGAGGTCTACTGAGATTAGGTGAGAGTTGACAGCCTTGTCTTGCACATGATTTTAGAGGGTTTGCTTTTAGTTTCTCTCCATTTAACTTGATGTTGGCTATTGGCTTGTTGTATATTGCCTTTATTGTGCTTAAGTATTTGCCTTGTATTCCTGATCTCTCCAAGACTTTAAACATGAAGGGGTGTTGGATTTTGTCAAAGGTCTTTCAGAATCTAATGGGTTTTTTTTTCAGTTTTTTTATATAGTGAGTTATGTTAATGGACTTTCGTAATTTGGATCATCCCTGTATTCCTGTGGTGAAGCTTACTTGATCATGGGATATTTTTGATGTGTTCCTGGATTCAGTTTGGAAGTATCTTTTTGAATATTTTTGCATCAATGTTCCTAACAGAGAGGACTGCTCAGGGCCCTCTTAGATCCACTTCCCCAGGGTACCACACACACCCCAGTTCCCTGTTCTGCGCTGTATTTTTTTTTTTTTTGAGGACTCACAGAAAAGTGCAAATCTGCTGCTCACGAAAGCAGCATAGATCATGGCGCAGCAAGAAAACCAAAAGCCTGTAGCCATCTCTACCTATAGTTCCAGAGACCTACTACCATCAGAGACCACAAGGCCTGCTAACAACAAAGGCAACCAAATAGCTAGAGGTCAGCAAAAGAACACCAGCAACAAAACCCAGGACCATATGACAGCACCAAAACCTAATTATACTTCCACAGCAAGTCCTGAGGATACTATCACACCAGAAGCACAAAAAGATGATCTTAAATCTGAGGTTATGAAAATCATAAAATCTAGCTTCTACACACACATGCAGTGCTTATATCCTGACTGAAGAGGGGAGACTGGGAAAGTTCCTGTCATGTTCCTTGTTATTCAGCAGGATCTGATTTTATGGGTTATATTATTCAGTTCTACACTCACTAAAACAAAGTGGCTGGTCTAAGCTTAAAGTGTCTTTTCACAACATTAGGTGTCCTAGTTTCATTTCTGTTGCTGTGATATAATATCCTGACAAAACACAACTAGGGGAAAGGGGGGTTGATTTCAAATTATAATTACAAGTTATAGACCATTATTAGGGGATGTCACAAGAGGAGGAACTTAAATATCTGTTTACATTACATTTACAGTCAAAAGCAGAAAGAAATTCATACCTTCTCTACTCCTTCAAAGTCTAGAATTGGCCTAGTGAATGGGGACATCTGCAGTGGTCCTGATCCTTCCGATATAAAATTAAAACCAAGAAAATCCCCCCCAGCCATGCCCACAGGTCAACCTGACCTAACTAATCTCTCACTGAGATTTTCTTCTAATATGATTCTACTCTGTATCAAGCTGACAATTAAAACCAATCATCATAACACCTTTTAAATATAAAAACATGCAAATTAAGACATTTTTGAGAGAGAATGAGGGTGCTATTTATAGCTGCACATGGTGCGCGTGTGGGCACGCCTGTGTGTGCACACACGCATACACATACACAAACTACACACAAACACTCACACTAAGGGGCAGTTGATCCCTTAAGAATTGGTAATGCTCTAAATCACCACAGTGCTGAACTCTTCCACCGTGACCTTTTGCAGGCTTCACTTAGTATTGATTTTCAGCCTTTCTGATATAATTGGAAAGAGAGTAAGTCCAGAAGGAACAAAAGTCCATGCACACAGCCATCTTTTCAAATATCTATTTACTGCTCTCTGAGAGATTTGAATCTGATTATGAAGAATCCAGAAAATCCCTCCCCTTCTTACCTCCACCTTACCCAAAGTAATATAGAAAGCCCCTCAGGGTAACCCTCCAGCAGCACTGATCTATCCTCAAAAACTTTTATCTCTGTTGATCCCAGGCTCAGTTACATCAGAATATTTTACTTTAAGAGACATTGCTTATCAATTCTTTCCAGGATGAGAAGCATGTATTAAAGTGAGTACCTGAGTTATGCCCCAAGGCAATATTAAACATTCCCTTTCCTGCTAAATGATTTTCTGTCAACTGGAGCACTAAGTGCCCTTGGGAAAGGCAGGGATTCATTTGTAAAGAATTGCCCTACACAGTCATAAATTAAATCCCCCCAAATCAATGGTATTTAGATTTTTAACGAAGATAGCCAAGGTGTTATCAACACTGAAAAAAAAAAAATCTCTATTCTTTAGTCAGATAGTTTTCACAAATCTAATTACTGGACCACTGGAAAACCACAGTGTAGTAAGACCTGTTTAGTAGCTGATTCCCAATAGGAAATGTTAAGACAGGAGAATGAAAAGCCTCTGTGAATGTCAATCAGAAAGCTTCCAGAGATTCTCTGGCACTTTTAGGCTATGATTTTAAAGATAGTTTATCTCTACAACCAGATGCAAAGAAAGCAGATAAGCAGCTCGCACTGGCTGTGACAATGATCAGATAATATGTTCTCTCACTGCTTCTTTTCACGAATCACAGGGTTTAAACTACCCACTTAATATCCTCCCATACTTTACAGTCTAATATAGAAATGTCAAACACTTTAATTCACCAGCGGACAAATGAATCATAAACATTACAAAGCACACACAGGTCAAGACACCTTCCTTGAAACTAGGGTTGGTGTCTGAAAACTTGCAGCTAAAGACAGAATATACCTGCATCCTGAGCTTAAAAATAAAAATTGCTTCTATCACAGGCGGCCGTGCTGGTTGCTTACAACAATGCTCTGTCTTTACATGATCCTACTTCATCTTCACAGGTTTCTTGGCCAGTTGATCCTCAGTCTAAGAGCCACTGTTTCAGATACCTGGTGGTATATTTGAGCACAGTGACAGAGTAAGGAAAAATGTTTCTCAGCTGTCAATAAGAGAAGTCTCTGCTCAGTGTCTCTGAGATTTGTGGTCCTACTGCAGCTTGCAGGATTTGGGAAAATGGATGGTGCCATTAGCAGAGCTGAAGGGAGAAGACACACAACAAATAGAGCCAAAGGGATTTCTGTGCAGCCATCTTCAGCTGAGTACATGTGCCAGTCACAAACAGAGCATTGACTGTGCAGGAACTATAGCTTATGCGGAATTAAGAAAATTGTACATAGGTTTTCAGTCCAAAAAGCTAATGACACTATGTGAAGAAATTACTTAGAAAGTGGGTCCAATCAAGTTGGCATAATACCAATATGAAAGAGGCCAATATGGAAGAGGAGCCTGCACCTAGAGCCTGCCTGGACTCTATGTATGTATGGACACATACATTAACCGAACTGAATACTTCTAATCTATGCAGGGTATAGAACAACAGTTTGCAAAAGTAAATAGGTTTTTACATATACTTAGTAGTTCACAGTACAGTTTGAAAGAGAAAGGAAGGATAAAAGGAAGCCTGAAAATTTTGCTGCAAATTAAGTTAGCTTTCAAGGTATATCAGCTGTTGACATAGCAATTTCTTATCCTCTGAGCTGTGTCCACAAAGCAGCTACAGGTAGCCAACTCTCTACCAAGGAAAAAAAATTATACAGCACGTGCCCATGGGGCACATAGTCTTTTGAGAACAAGAAATATTTAACAAACCATTTTAAAGAACAGAGAAATAGAGGTGCAACCCTGTAAAGTAGCAAGGGAGAAGTTCTGAAAAAAAAAATCCCATAGAGTTTCTAAAAGAAAATGAGATTTAGAAAATGAATGATGGTTTATCAACTAGAATTAGAAATGAAGCAAATGGACAATTAAATGGACAATAGACAATTAAGCTCCAGACAAAGACAAAATAAAAGTATGCTAAGAACAATGGGCATTTTCAGGAATCTGGAAAGCACTGCTAATGAAAGTAAAAAGAAAAAAAAAGGGGAGTTAGGAAGAGAAGAGGGTGTTACATCCAAGTGCATTCCAGATAAGAAAGCCAAGAAGTATGACAAAGAAAACAAAGGTCTCCAACAGAAAAGACTGAAAATCACCCAGCATGTCACTTTTAGAATACATTTGTTCAGCTTCACCAAATACTTAAAAATCTCAGTAATCAAGCAGTATAAAAAAGAGAACAATTATATGTTCAACATGTAGACAAAAGAATGATAATAAAAACATCTCATGGAAAATCCTATTTGAGAGCTAAGATTGCTAAATATTATCTAGGTTTCCTAAAGATATATAGCGTTGGGCTTAGGCATAGCTGCTCATCTCACCATGAGCATGTCATCAGTCTCAGAGACTGATACATCAGCCACACTGCATCAGCACACTGTGAAGAGACATAGATGAAGGGAAATGAAGAGATGGTGAAGAGAAGGGGAAATAGGGATGGCTAGGGGAAAAGAGGGGAAGAAAGGAAAGGGAAGAGCAAGGAAGAGGAGAGCAATGTCTAGAAAGGGAAAAGAAGGAAGCAAAGCAGAGAGAAGATGAAATGGGGTAGCAGAGAAATGAGGCTCAAACTATCACTGGAATAGCCACACAAAATAAGCATCCATGACAATTTGAATTTTGTCCCAATAATACAAATTTAGACAAAACCATCACTACTAAAAATCTAAATGATCTCTCCCAGTTTCTCATTTCTGCTCTGATTGAGAAAAACTTTGGAAATTATTACGTCCATTCTAGGAATTAGACAAGACTGTGCTAACTGAAAAATGCCCTGCCGAAGAGCAGAGACTGAAGAAGAAAACACTCCGCAAAATACAAGGATATATCCAGAGGGACAATGCAGCAATAGGGAACCACTTTTGCATAATCAGTACAGCTTGGAGCAATGCTGATAAAAATACATTCATAACTATTTTCAGGGATTCTAGACAGTAGAGTGTAAACAATCAAGAGAAAGAGAAGCACCTTGGGGCTGTAGTCTCAAAGGGGCTCACATATTTTGTGAAGTTTATCACCAAGAAACCAACAGGATATCACAGAAAAGATCCAAGAAACAAGTTGTCTGGGCACTAACCAGGAAGATGCAGCACTGTTTGTCTCACAGCACAGGGCAAGCTTTCTTCACAGTCACCGCCATGCTCTCCACAGAAAGCTATTGGGCCAAAACGTAATTCCCAAATCTTTTCAGTATGAAGTAGGGAAGGAATTCATCCCCAATAGAGATATTCCTGAATGTCTGGTCCTCTCTGTTTCCACTAAGTGGAAAACACATAGTACCAAGGTACCGGTTTACAAGTAAGCAGATTAGGGCTCCACATAGAAAAACTAAAGGATTATATTCTGATGGGTCCAAATCTGAGAGCCAGGTATAGGAGGATGTGATGCTAGGAAATTTAGAAATATCCGTCACCTACATTATAACCAGCCATGTGAATACTATGACTAGTGAAAAACATGCCGTCTTGCATGCAGGGTTCATGTACCTTGGTTTGCAGACATATCTGCCTTGCCTTAATAAAAGACACTAGAACACATTTTGAAAAGCAAGGAAAAGCATAGTCTACAGATAGAAAGTGAGTCCATAACTATGTAAAGATATGGTACTGTTTGAGAATCCACCTTTATGCCAGAAGTGTTTACAAGGGACTGGTGCTCGTTTTCGACTTTTTAAAATTCTGCCATGATGCTACTGGGATCATGATTTTCTTTATTGTGTTTGCAACTGCAAATTTGATCATATCTATGTTTGTAATTGGCCTGCTTTTTAATTTTTATTTTTCTTCATTCATTCTTGGCAGATGCCATGTGCCTATCGGTTTTTCACTTTCCTATAGGCCATCCTATTTGTTGCCACATAATTATTAATAATAGTTCCTTGCTGATGCATTCTACCGCAGAGCTACCCATTTTAATAGCTCCTTTCTCATTTGTAATGGCATTTATTTCAGTAGCAGATCAACAATCTCAAAATATGAAAAGAACCAAAGTATCCGCCGATGAATGGGCATGGGTAAAAAGTGACAAACACATATGCAATCAAATATTATTTAAATTTTAAAGGGAGATACTGACATTTGTGACAATATGAATGAAGTTTGATGGCATTTTATACTAAGGAAAATAGGACAGAGAATAAAAATGCTTCTGATTTCACTAACAAGCAAAATTCTTTTGAAATTCAAACTATATAATTTTGTTCCCTTATATTTTCACATATCTTTGTGAAGGTATTATTCATTATGTAGTTACCTATTGATAAACAGACTTATTCTAAAACTTGGCTATTGTAATGAGGGCTGTAATCATAAATGAGACATAGTTCTGTAGTTGACTCAGATCATTCTGGGTATATTCCCAGGAGTGGTATGGTTAGATTACATAGAATTTTCAATATTTTAGTTTTTGGAAGAAAACCCATACTGTTTCCCACAGTATAACTGGTTTACCTTTTATCCAGCAATTCAGAATTATTTTCCTTTTATATCCTTGCAAATAGTGGCTTTGTGTCATTTTCTTGATGGGACCCATAATGACTGGAGATGTAATCCCAGTGTGGTTTTCATTTGTAGTTTCATCATGATGCTCAAAGAAGTTAAAATTTTTGGTTGTGTTTATTACCCATTTCTATTTCTTTTGAGAGTGTTTATCTCATTTTCATGTACCTATTGGGTTTTTGTTCTTTTGATGTTTAATTTATTGATTTCTTCACATATTATTGATATCAACTCCCAGTTATATGAGTAGCTGGAAAAGATTTTCTCCATTCTGAAATGTCTTTATACTCTTCATAGTTTTTGTTTCGTTCTCATTGTTTTTGGTCTTGTCTCGTTCAATTTGATTTGATTTGGTTTGGTTTTGCTGTGCAAAAGCTTTTTGGTTCAAAGCAAACACTATTGTCAAATCTTGTTTAAATCCTATGAGTTTTTGAGTCCTATCTACAAAGTCTGTCTATGCCACTGAGTGTCGCCAGTTCAGAGTTACAGATAATACATGAATGTCTGTGAATTTTGACTTGAATTTTATCAAGTTGTGAGAATTCAGTTTACTATAAACACCACTGGTTAAGGAGGCTTCTATTTAAAGTAATTTACTGGCACCTATAGCTGTAGTTACGTGAACCAACTTACAGATCATTATGGTATCCCAAAGGTCTACATGGCTGTCTTTGTGCTTGTGGTGTGCTCTTTTTGTTTCATGTATAGCTAGAACTTGGGCAGCATGTTTCTCCCAGTATTATCTATTTCACACAGGACTGCTTTAGTGAGTCTGAATATATTGTGTTTCTTAATAAATATTAGCATCATCATTCCTACTTATATGAACAATGCCAGTGAAATTCTAATAGGGATTGCACTGGATCTCTGTGATCATTATAGCAATGTTAGTCTTGTCAATACATGAACGTGGGAGGGTCTTTCCTTTTACTAGTGCCCTCCACAATTTTTTTCTTCAGTACTTTGCAGGTTTTATTTCAGAGGTATTTAACATTTTTTTTTCAGTTTAAGCACGATTTGTTTTTGTATTTTTTTTTCTCTACTGTGAATGAGGACATTACCTGACATGTGTTTAATGATTCAATGCCAGTATATAGAAAAGATACTGTGTTTTGTATGCTTATGTTTGACCCTATTGTTTTCCCATAAGTAATTATCAAATCTAAGAGCATATTAGCAGTGAATAATTTGAATATAAGATAATATAATTTATAGCTGGGTATGATCATTTTTATTTTTATAAATTACAGTTTATTCATTTTGTATCCCCACTGTAGCCCCCTTCACTCACCCCTTTCAATCCTGCCCTCATTCCTCATCTCCTCCCATGACCCTCTCCAAGTCCACTGATAGGGAAGGCCTCCTCCCCTTCCCTTTGACACTAACCTATCAGGTCTCATCAGGACTGGCTGCATTGTTTTCTTCTGTGGCCTGGCAAAGCTGCTCCCCCATCAGGGGGAGGTGATCAAAGAGCCAGCCACTAAGTTCATGTCAGAGATAGTTCCTGTTTCCATTACTACGGAACCCACTTGGAGACTGAGCTGCCATGGATATTAGACATATAATATAGGATAAATATACTAAAATCTGTACAACTAAAGAAGGTAAGCAAGGAGAAGGACCCTGGGTAAGACTATCAATTCTCATGCAGAAAGACAAATGGGATGGACATCAGAAGAGGGAGAAAACAGGCAACGAATTTTTTATTTTGTTTATTCCTTTCTTTGCTCAATTGCATTGGGTAAGCACAATACTGAATAAAATATGAAAGAGAAGACACCATTGTTTTATTCATGACCCATTAAATAATTTCCATTTTACCCGATTTTGTAAAATATTGGCTGTCAGTTTCTTAGTTAAGGCCTTGACAATGTCAATATGTATCATCCTTGTGTTGTAATTTTCTTTAGTTTCATTATAAAAGTATTTTGAATTTTGTTCATGACTTTCTGCATTTATTCAAGTGATTATTTGATTTTTGTCTTTGATTCTATTTACATTCTGTATTAAATTTATTTAGCATTTTAAAAATATTTGCATCTTTGTGTGAAAACATCTCCAGTACGTCATATGAACTGCTTGATGTTTTTAAACACTTGGTGTATAAAGATGTCGACATTTTTTTATTCTTCTTTCCTACATTGCATCCCCAAAGTAGTTTCCCCTCCGTTCACTTCTCTGAGTACCTCATCCCACCTTCCTATTCCCCCAGATTCACTCATCCATTTCCTTTCAGAAAAGAGTCAGCCTCCCCGGAATATCAACCAAACATGGCATAACAAGTTATAGTAAATCTCTCATATTAAGCTCACAAGCTCTCATAGTAAGGCTGGACTAGACAACCCAGTATGAAGAAAGTTGTCCCAATAGCAGGCAAAATACTCAGAGATACCCCCACTCCCACTGTTAGAAGACTCCTAAGAACTCCAAGTTACTCAGGCCTATTAGCATATATGCAGAGGACCTGGCTCAAACCTATATAGGGTCTGTGTTTGTTGCTTCAGTCTCTGTGAGCTCCTAGGAATCCAGGTTAGTTGACACTGTGGGTCCTGTTCTCCTGGCGTTCTTGACTCCTCTGGCTCCTACCTCCTGCTCTACCAGTGGGTTCCCTGAGCTCACACTAATGTTTGGCTGTGAGTCTCTGCATCTGCTCCCATCAGTTGATGGATGAAGCCTCTCTGATGATGACTGGGTTAGGCTCCAATCTATGAGTATAGCAGAATATCGTTAGGAATCATTTTATTTACTTTTTCTTTGTTTGGCCAGTCGTATTTTGTTCTATCCTAGGTCTCTGGGATATCTAGCTTCTAGTTCCTGTCTATCCAGGCAATGTCAGGCTTTGCCTCCCTCTCATAGTGTGGGTCTCACGTTATACCAGACATTGGCCATTCAAACAAGTTCTGTGCCACCTTTACTACATCTTGCAGACAGGATAAATTCTAAGTTGGAAGTTTTTAAAGCTGGGTAGGCATCCAGTTCCTCCACTGGAAGCCTTGTCTAGTTACAGAAGATGGGCAGTTCAGGCTCTATATAGCCCATTACTAGACTAGGAGGCTTAGTTAGGGTAACCCTCGTAGATTCCAGGGAATTTCCATGGTATGAGGTTTCTCACTAGCCCTACCGTTCCAGTCATTTCTCCCAGTATTCTCTCCCTCTACCTCCCCCACACCTGACTCCTCCTCTTCCCATGCTGACCTGATTCCAAGTTTTCCATAAAATATATTTTATTTCCTCTTCCAAGAAAGATTCATGCTTCCCCACTTGAGACATCTTTTTTATTTAGCCTTTCTGGGTCTGTGGATTGTAGAATGGTTATCCTTTACTTCTGCTAATATCCACCCACAAGTGGATATGTTTGACTTTCTGAGTCTGAGTTACCTCACTCAGGATAATCTTTCTCTAAGTCCATTAATTTGCCTGCAAATTTCATGATGTCAGTTTTTGAGTTGCTGAGTAATAGTCCATTATGTAAATGTTCCACATCTTTTTTATCCACTATTTGTTTTGACATCTAGGTTTTTTCCAGTTTCTGGCTATTATGAATAATGCCATTATGAACATTGTTGAACAAGTGTCCTTTTGATAGGATGGAGTGACCTTAGAGTATAGACCCAGGAGTGGGATAGCTGGGTCTTAAGGTAGATCCCAATTTTCTGAGGAACTGCTGTATTGAGTTCCAAAGTGGCTTTATAAGTTTGCACTCCGACCAGCAATGTTTCTCATGATCGGCATCCTTGCTAGCGTAAGCTGTCACTTGTGTTTTTGATCTTAGCCATTTTGATAGATGTAAGGTAGAATCTGAAAGTAATTTATGTTTGCATTTCCTTAATGGATAAAGATGTTGAATATTTCTTAAAGTGTTTCCAGTCACTTGAGATTTTTCTGTTGAGAATTCTTTTTAAATCTGTATCATTTAAAAAATTGTCTTTATTATTATTATTTATAATAATTTATTCACTCTGTATCCCAGCTGTAGCCCTTCCCTCATCTCCCAGTCTTCCCTCTTCCCCCACTCCATGTTCCTCCCCTAGTCTACTGAAAGAGAAAGTCCTCTTCCCTCATTATCTGACCCTAGCCTATTGGGTCTCATCAGGACTGTCTGGATCCTCTTTCTCTGTGGCCTAGTAAGGCCACATTACTAGCTGAACAAGGAGAGGCCACTGAGTCCATGTCAGAGACTGCCCCTTCTCCCCTTACTAGGGAATCCACATGAAAAAAAAAGGCAGCTCATTTTTAATTGACTATTTGGTTTGGTGATGTCTAGTTTCTTTAGTTCTTTATACATTTGGGGTATTAGCCTTCTGTCAGATGTGGAGTGATTGAAATCTTTTCCAATTCTGTAGGCTGCAGTTTTGTCCTGTTGACAGTGTCCTGTACCTTGCAGAACCTTTTCCATTTAATGAAGTCCCATTTATTAGTTGTTGATCTTAGTTCCTATGCTATTAGTATTTTGTTCACAAAGTTGTCTCCTGTGCCTATGCATTCAAAACTATCCTCAGCTTTCTCTTCCATCAAGTTCCATAAAGTGTATCTCATTTTATGTTGAAAGATTCATGAAAGACCCACTTGGACTTCAGTTTGTGCAGGGTGATAAATATGTACCTATCTGTGCTTTTCTACATGCAGACATCCAGTTAGAACAGCACCATTTCTTGAAGATGTTTTCTTTTTTCCATTGTGAATTTGTGGCATTTTTTAATTAAAAATTAGGTGTCCGTAGGTGTCTGTGTTTACATTTGCAGTTTTGATTCTATTGCATTAATCAACCTGTCTCTTTCTATGCCAGTACCATGGATGTTTTGTTTGTCTGGGTTTTTTGTTTGTTTGTTTGTTTGTTTGGTTGGTTGGTTGGTTTGGTTTGGTTTGATTTTGTTTTCCTACACCTCTGTAGTACAACTTGAAGTGTGGGAATGGTAATACTTCCAGAAGCTTTTTTATTGCTCAGGAATGTTTTAGCTCATCTGTTTTTGTTTCTTTTTTTAATTTTTTTATATGAAGTTAATTATTGTCCTTTCAAGGTCTGTAAAAAATTGTTTTGGAATTCTTGTGAAGACTGCATTTAATCTGTAGATAGTTTTTTTTTTTTTTTTTCCTGAGGTGGCCATTTTTACTATGTTAATCCTATAAAATGATGAGTATGGGAGATCTTTCCATCTTCTGATGTCATCTTCCATTTCTTTCTTCAGTGACATAAAGTGCTTGTCATACAGGGCTTTCATTTGCTTGGTTAGAATTACACTGAGATGTTTCATATTATTTGTGGTTATTGAGAAAGATGTTATTTCCATGATTTCTTTCTCAGCCCATAAACCATTTGTATATAGGAGGAGTACTTTTTTATTTTTAGTTAAATTTTCATCCAGCTACTTCAACTGAAAATATTTATCAATTCCAGTAGTTCCCAGGTAGAATTTTGGGGATTGCTTATGTATATTACCACATCATATACAAATAAAAATATGTTAAATTCTTCCTTTCCAAATTCTATCTTGATGATCTTCTTCACTTGCCTTATTGCTCTAGCTAACACTTCAAGTACTATACTAAATAGATATGAAGAGAGTGGATGGCTTTGTGTTGTTCCTGATTGTAGTGAGTTGCTCTCCATTAGATTGAAGTTGGATATAGACTTGCTGTATAGATTGCCTTTATTATATTTGGGTATGTTCCCTTGCATCCCAGAAATCTTCAAGACATCTTGGATTCTGTAAAAGGACTTTTCAGTATCTAATGAGATGATCATGTGGCTTTAAATTTTATTTATTTATTCACTTTATATCCTCATTGCAGACCTCCCTCTTCTCCTCCCAGTCCCCTATTTACCTCCCCATTCTCCCTTGTTCTTTACAGAGAAGGGGAAAGTCTCCCATGGGTACCAACCTACCCTGGCATATTAAGTCCCTGCAGAAATAGGAGCATCCTTTCCCACTGAGGCCAGACAAGTCACCCTAGTAAGGAGAACAGGATCCAAAAGCAAGCATCAGAGTCAGAGAGGGCTCCTGCTCCAACTGTTAGGGAATCCACAGGAAAACCAAGCTGCACATCTACTACTTATGTGCAGGGGACCTAGGACCAGACCATTCATTCATGCTGTTTGAATGGTGGTTTATTCTCTATGAGCCCCGGTGGGTCCAAGCTGGTTGACTTTGTGGGTCTTCTTATAGAGTCCTTGACCCCTCCAGCTTTCTCAATCATTCCACCAACTTTTCCATATGGCTCCGGAGCTCTGTCTAATGTTTGGCTGTGGGTCTCTGCACCTGTTTCCATTAGCTCCTGGGTGAGCTGATCCACCATGCCACAAAGATGCCTGTTCAACTATATTTTGTTCATAATAGCTAGAAATATTATTAATAAAAGCAGCTTTATTCATAATATCTAGAAACTTGAAACAACCTAGATGTCCCCCAACCAAAGAACAGATAAAGAAAATGTGGTACATTTACACAATGGGATACTATTCAGCTTTTAAAAACAAGGGTATCTGAACATTTGCAGGAAAAAAAGTATGGAACTAGAAAGTATCATCCTGAGAGAGGTAACCCAGACCCAGAATGATATGCATGGTATGTACTCATATAAGTAGTATTAATCATAAAGTACAGAATAACCATGCTACATTCCACAGACCCAAGGAAGCTAAGTCACAAGGAGGGTCCAAGGGAATATCCTTGAATCTCACTCAGAAGGGGAAATAAAATAGGATTGTAGGTGGATGGGTAGAAGAGGGGATAGGGAGGGAAACAGCGGTGGGGATTAGGAGCAGTGAGAAGAGAGAGAGCCAGCTGAGAGAATGGAAATCAGAGGTAGGGACTTGAAGATTGAAGAAATGGCCAACCAAAGACTTGTCCTACTTGAGAACCATTCCATGGGAAAGAATCAATCCCTAGCACTATAAATGTTACTCTGCCAAGTTTCTTTCTTTCTTTTTTTTTCTTTCAGTTTGTTTATATGGTGGGTTACATTGATAGGGTTTTTTTTTGTTGTTGTTGTTTTAGTTGTCATTGCTTCTCTGGGATGAAGCTTATTTTATCATCATGGATGATTTTTTTTGATGTGTTCTTGGACTTTGTGAGTCTTGACTTTTTTTGACTATTTTTGCTTCTATGCTCATAAGGGAAATAAATCTGTAATTCTCTCTTTTTGAATCTTTTGTGTTTGTATATCAGGGTGACTGTGGCCTCATAAAATGAATTGAGCAAGGTTTCTTCTGTTTTTACTTTTTGGAATAATTTGAGGAGTATTGTTTTTAGCTCTTTTCTGAAATTCTGGTAGAATTATGAATGAAAAACATCTTCCCTTAGGCTTATTTAGGATGAGAGAATTTAATGACCACTTCTATTTCCTTAGGGGTTATATTTATCTGATCTTGACTTAACTTTGGTAATTGGTATGTATAGAAAAAAACTATTTATTTATTTCAGATTTCCCAATTTTGTGGAGTACAGG
Source organism: Psammomys obesus (assembly GCF_907164565.1). Classification (NCBI taxonomy): domain Eukaryota; kingdom Metazoa; phylum Chordata; class Mammalia; order Rodentia; family Muridae; genus Psammomys; species Psammomys obesus. Next base: position 9,474,402 of record NW_026592732.1, read on the forward strand.
TTTATAAATTATGATGTAGTGATTCCTTGGGTTTCCTTGATGTCTGTTGTTATGTTAATCTAGACTTCTCTATCTCCAGCTTTTAATTTCTGTAAGGATTTTTCTATTTTGTTGATTTTCTCAACGAAATAATTCTATGTTTCATTGAGTTTTTGTATTTTCTCTTGGATTCATTTTTTTTTTTTTATTTCAGCCCTTAGTTTGATTATTTCCTGCCATATGCTCCTTTTGGGTGTGCTGGCTTCTTTTTGTTTTGTAGATTTCAAGTGTTCTGTTAACGTGCTACCATGAGATCTCTCCAATTTCTTTGTGAAGGTATTTAATGCTATGAACATTCCTCTTAGCACTGCTTTGATTGTGTCCCATAGGTTTGGGTATGTCTGCATTCATTTTCATTGATTGCTAGGAAGTCTTTAATTTCCTTCTTTATTTCTTTCTTGACACTTTTTTCATGCCATACAGAGATGATCATTTTCCATAAGTTTGTAGGCTTTCTGTTGTTTCTATTGTTGTTGAAACCCAGATTTAATTATTGGTTGTCAGATAGGATGCAGGGTGTTATTTCAATTTTCTTTTATCTGTTGAGACTTGCTTTGTGATTGAGTGTATGATCACTTTTGGAGCATGTCCTGTGAGGTGCTAAAAAAGAATGTATATTCTTTCGTGTTTGGGTTAAAATGTTCTGTAGATAGTTGTTATGTCTATTTGCTTCATAACTTCTGTTGGCTCAAATATTTCTCTATTTAGTTTTTATCTAGATTACCTGTCTATTGGTAAGAATAGGTTATTGAATTTTTCCCTATATATGTGTGAGTTTTAAATGTGATTTAAGCTTAGGTAACATTTTTTTTAAAAATTATGATACCCATGCTTTGGGGTTATAGATGTTAAAAATTGAAAGATCATCTTGGTGGATTTTTTTTTTTATGAATACAAAGTTTCCTTTCCTGTGTCTTTTATTAATTTTGGTTTGAAGTCTATTTTGTTAGATATTAGAATATCTACACCAGCTTGTTTCTTAAGTCCATTTGTTTGGAAAATCTTTTTTCAAACCATTACTCTGAGGTAATATCTATCTGAAGTTGAAGCATGTTTCTTGTATGCAACAGAAGGATTATCCTGTTTTAGCATCCATTCTGTTAGTCTGCATATTTTTATTGGGAATAGATGCCATTGATATAGAAAGACCTTAGTGACCAATGACTGTTAATTCCTTTTTTTTTTGTTATTCTTGGTAATGGTAGTGGTGTGTGTACTGTTCTTCTTTTGGGATTGCTTATGTGAGAGTCTGTATTTCCTGTTCTATCATGGCTGTAGTTATCCTTCTTGGGTTGGAATTTTCTGTCTAGTATTTTCTGTAGAGCTATATTTGTTTGAATTTTTGTTTGAATTTGATTTTGTCAGGTAACACCTTATTTTCTCCATCAAGGATGGTTGATAGTTTTGTCTGGGCTGGTATCTGTGATCTCTGAGAGTCTGCAGGACATTTGCCCAGGCCCCTCTGTACTTCAGAGTTTATATTGAGAAACTTGGTGTAATTCTAATAGGTCTACTTTTATATGTTACTTATTCTTTTAGCCTTTAGCAGTTTTTAATATTCTTTTTTGTTCTGTATGTTTATTGTTTTGATTCCTATATGGTAAGGGGACTTTCTTTTCTGGTCCAATATATTTGGTATTATTATGCTTCTTGTTTTTATTGACATATCTTGTTTTAGGTTAGGAAAATTTTCTTTTATGATCTTGTTGAAAGTATTTTTAGGGCCTTTGAGCTGGTGTTCTTTTTGCTCTTCTATTCCTACTATTCTTAGATTTGTTCTTTTCATAGTGTCTCAGATTTCCTGGATATTTTTTGTCAGGGATTTTTAAATTTAACATTTTCTTTGAGTGATGTAGCTACTTCTCCTATTGTGCCTTCAACACCTGAGATTTTCCCTTTTATCTCTTGAATTTTGTTAGTGATGCTTGAATTTGTAGTTCCTGTTTGCTTACCTAAATTTCCATTTCCAGGATTCCCTAATTTTTTTTTGTTTTATTTATTTCCTCTATTTTCAGGTTTTCAACATTGTTATTCTTTTCCTTCAACTGTTTGTTTTCTCTTGGCTTTCTTTAAGTTATTTATTCATTTCCCAGAGTGTTTGTTTGTATTATCATAGATTTCTTTATTTAATTTCTTCCTAAAGTTGGTTTTAAGGTCATATTTTGTGCTTCAACTGTGTTGGAATTTTCAGTTTTTTCTGTAGTAAGATAGCTGGGCTCTAGTGGTGACATATTACCATGGCTCTTGTTTACTATCTTTGTATGCTGGTGTCTAGGCATTTGGGTTTGGGGTAATTATAGATCTAGATGCCATTTTCTGAATTTGTCTTTGTTAGAAGGTTGTATTGTTCCTTGGTTTCTATGTCCTCTCTAGTCTTCTCATCTCTGTAGCCTACAGTTCTGGCAGCTGGTTTGGACTCTGGTCCAGCAAGCAGTATTCACCTGAATTGGAGGCTGGACTTCTTGCAGGTAGTGTTGCTTTTGATGGAGCCAGGGGTCTCTGTCTATGTTGGAGCCTGGGGCAGAGGATGAAGACAGAGGAGAGACTGGGGATGGTATTGAGGGGACTGAAGGAACAGAAGAGTTTTTCTAGCAGGCAGCCTGTTTAGGGTTATGGCAGTTGATGTGGTATGTTCCAGTAAGGTATCTCTGCTGGATTTGGGGGGTGAAGTTCTAGAAGCTTTTGTGCCTTTTGGTACAGAAGTGAGTATCCATCTGAGTTTACTAACCTGTTCTTGTTCTTCTACTTTGTGTAGTAAGTTGGTGATATTTAACATTGAGGTTATTTGATTTACTGGCATATTTTTCCAAGATTTCTAAAATATTTATGTAGTTTTAGATTTTCATGGGTTCTTTACTCAATATCTCATCTAAGTCACCGAGTTTCTCTTCTAAGTTTTAATATCCTTACTTCACTAATGTGTTTACTTCAGGTTCTTTGTAAGTCAATAACCACTATGAAAACTAGACTTTTGAATTCTCTGTCCAGAAATTTAACTGTTTCAATATTTTGGCTATTGAGCACTAATTCTATAGCAAAACCAATTACATTTTATGCTAACTTAGAAATTTTTAAAATAATAGAGTTAAACATTATAAAAGATAAAAGTTTTAAGAGTTAAATGACAAAAATGAGGTTAGAAAATGAAAAGGAGAAGAGGCAAGATGAGAAATATGTATAGATGAAAATAGAAAAAAAAACTCACTGTAAGGGTCTTCAAAATAAAATAATACAAAACAAAGCAAATTCTAAGGCCTATTAATATTTCTTCTTTTCTGAGGAAATAAACTCTAGAGGTTCCAGGTTCTTCTCATCAAAGTTAGTCACTCAGAGGAAAAAGGGAGTGGAGGAGACTGAGTCCTTTCCTCTCCTGAAGTCTACATAGGTTAGCTAAGAGAGGGCTGTTTAAGGCTGTGTTTCACTCCCCTTTTCTGTGCTTGCATATTGCTGTGAGCACTGGTGAGCTGAATCCTCGCCAGTGCTCCTGTATCCAGGTAAAGAAATGTAGGGGGATCAGAGAACACTCTTATCCATTCTCACAAGCTGAACCTGAGAATCCCCAAGCCAAAACCCTGTCCCACAATGTGGATACGGCCATGAGACATGCCCATGAAAATTATCCAGTTTAGGCAGACACCCAGGCTCCCAAAGGCCAGAAATGCAGAACCACGGGTGCGCATCTGTGCCTATGGGTTCTACTTGCCGCCCCAGACAGAACGGCGGTCCCCAAAGCAAAGACTGGGTTTCCCTGGCAGGAGGAAACCCCCAGCGGGGGGGATCATCAGGTCTAACGCTCAGGACACCCAGCACCAAAAGACTTTCTGGATTCACGCAGACTCTAGGCTCTAGCTTTCTAATGCAGGCAGGAGCGCTGTGCTCAGCTGCCATTATTGAGTATCCCTAGGGCACTGGGGCACACAGCTGCATCCTCAGACCTACAAAAGCCAGAGAGCCATTACAGCAGCCCTCAGATACTGTGCCAAGGATCAACCAGTTATCCCTAGCTAGACTGACAAAACTGTGGGAATCCCTGGTCCTTCAAGAGGGCTGCACCCACAGCGTCCAGACCAGAGCAGTGCCTGCAGCAGACATCCCAGACAGGGACACACAGCTTCTGGTCCAGACTGAGGCACCCAGCCTTCAGACCAAAGTGGAGCCCCCCGGCTCCAACTCAACCTAGGTGCACATTCTCCAGGCCCAGAACGAAGCATTTAGCCTCTGGCCTAGAGACTTGCTGGGCGCTCCTCTCACTTTCCCAGACAGAACTGTGTGCCCCAGAATAACAGACTGAGTTTCCCTGTTGGGAGAAAACCCCACAGCTAGGGAATCAGCAGGTTCTTCAAGAGGACTGTACCTAGAAAACTGTAACAACAGCAGCAGCTCACTAAATTTATAACAAGAAACCCAGCAGTGGGGCAGCTGTCTTGAGAACTATGGATAAGAGAAGAGCCCCCCCCCCGGCCTAACAAAGACCACAGCTACTACTCAGGGATATACACCTGAGTTGAGCAATGGCAATTCCTGAGAAACACTGGACATACAGTGACCATAACCAAAAAGCAGAGGAGGCCTCCTTCAGAAAAATCATATTCCAGTCAAAGGGATTCTCCCTACCTCAGGACTCCAGGAAGCACAGAAACTAACAACCAACACCTAAAACAGCCCAATGGGTAGAGGTCAGCGTGAAAGCTCAACCAACAAAAGACAGAGCAATATGGCATCTCCAGAACCCAGCCATCCAGGGGCAAACAGCCCTGGACAACGCAGCATAATAGAAAATCAAGAAGATGACCTTACATCTATGCAGATGAAGAAGGAAATAGAGGAAACAAATAAAATACGTAAAGAATTAGAGGAAGATAAAACCAAACAGATCATGGCTATCCATAAAGAAATGGAGGAAGTTAAAGACAAGCAGATTATGGCCATCCATGAAGAATACAGGAAGATGCAGCTAAACAGTTTGCGGCCTTCAGAGAAGAAATAATTAAATCACTGAAAGAAATAAAAGAGACAGAGTTGAAGGAACTAAAAGAAAAAGGAAAATACAAGCAGACAGGTGAAGGAAGTAAACAAAACAACTCAAGACCTGAAGATAGAACTAGAAAAATTAAAGAAAACTAAAATGGAGGAAATAATGGAGAGGAAGAATTTAGGGAAGAACACAGAGGTAAGCATAACCAACAGACTACAAGAGATGGAAGAAAGAATCTCAGGTGTAGAAGATACAATGGAAGAAATCGATGTATCTGTCAAAGAAAATGTTAAATCCAAAAAATTCCTGACACAGACCATCCAAGAAATCCAAGACAATATGAAAAGACAAAACCTAAGAATAATAGGTATAGAGGAAAAAGAAGACTCCCTTCTCCAAGGCCCAGAAAATATTTTCAACAAAATCATTGAAGAAAATTTCCCCAAGTTAAAGGAGAAGCCAATAAGAATACATGAGGCCTACAGAACACCCAACAAATTTGACCAGAAAAGAAAATCCTCCCGCCACGTAATAATCAAAACAGTAAGTATACAGAACAAAGAAAAAATACTAAAAGCTGCAAGGGAAAAAGGCCAAGTAACATATAATGGCAAACCCATTAGAATCAAACCTGACTTTTCAACAGAGACTATGAAAGCCAGAAGGGCCTGGACAGATATCATGCAGACCCTAAGAGAACACCGATGTCAGCCCAGGCTACTATACCCTGCAAAACTCTCAGTCCTCATAGACGAAGAAAACAAGATATTCAATGACAAGAACAAATTTCAACAATACCTACACACAAATCCAGCATTACAGAAGACACTGGAAGGGAAAATACAACCCAAGAAAATTAGCTTCTGTCAAGAAAACACAGGAAATAATTAACCTTACTACAGTAAAACAAAAAGCAACCAAGCACACAACCTTATGACCACAGCCAACATCAAAATCAAAGGATCTAACAGCCACTGGTCATTAATCTCTCTCAACATCAATGGACTCAACTCTCCAGTAAAAAGACACAGATTAACAGAATGGATACGTAAACAAAACCCAGCAATCTGTTGCATACAAGAAACACACCTAAGGCACAAAGATAGACATTACCTGAGGGTAAAAGGTTGGAAGACGACTTTCCAAGCAAATGGACCCAAGAAACAAGCAGGAGTAGCCATTCTAATATCTGATAAAATAGACTTTCAACCAAAATTAATCAAAAGAGATGGGGAAGGACACTTCATACTCATCAAGGGAAAATTCCACCAAGAAGACATCAAAATCCTGAACATCTATGCCCCAAATACAAGAGCACCCACATTTGTAAAAGAAACATTGATAAAATTTAAACCACATATAAATCCCCACACATTAATAGTGGGAGACTTCAACACCCCACTCTCAACAAAGGACAGGTCAACAAAACAGAAATTAAACAAAGAAACAATATCTCTGACAGAGGTCATGAATCAAATGGACCTCACAGACATTTACAGAACTTTACACCCAAACACAAAAGACTTTACCTTCTTCTCAGCACCTCATGGAACCTTCTCCAAAATAGACCATACAGTTGTTCACAAAGCAAGCCTCTACAGATACAAGAATATTGAAATAATCCCTTGTATCTTGTCTGATCACCATGGAATAAAGCTGGACTTCAACAACAACAAAAATAGCAAAAAGCCTACACACACATGGAAACTGAACAACTTGTTACTAAATGACAGCTGGGTCAGGCAACAAATAAAGAAAGAAATTAAAGTCTTCCTAGAAATCAATGAAAATGAAGATACAACATTCCCAAACTTGTGGGAGACAATGAAAGCAGTGCTAAGAGAAAAGTTCATAGCACTAAGTGCCTTCAAGAAGAAATTCGAGATGGCTCATTCAAGAAACTTAATGGCCCACTTAAAAACCCTAGAAAAAGAAGAAGCAGACACACCAAAAAGGAGTAGACGGCTGGAAATAATCAAACTCAGGGCTGAAATCAATCAATTAGAAACAAATAAAACAATTCAAAGAATCAATGAAACCAAGAGCTGGTTCTTTGAGAAAATCAACAAGATCGACAAACCCTTAGTCAAGCTAACGAAATCAGAAATGAAAAGGGGGACATAACTACAGACACTGAGGAAATCCAAACAATCATTAGGACTTACTTCAAAAGTTTATATGCCACTAAATTTGAAAATCTAAATGAAATGGACAATTTTCTTGATCGATTTGACTTACCAAAGCTGAATCAGGAACAGGTAAATCAATTAAATAGTCCTATATCCCCCAAAGAAATAGAAGCAGTCATCAAAAGTCTCCCATCCAAAAAAAGCCCAGGACCAGATGGCTTCAGCGCAGAATTCTACCAGACCTTCAAAGAAGAGCTAACTCCAATTCTCTTCAAACTATTCCACAAAATAGAAACAGAAGGAACATTACCAAACTCATTCTATGAAGCCACAGTCACCTTGGTACCTAACCCTCACAAAGACTCAACAAAGAAAGAGAATTTCAGGCCAATCTCCCTTATGAACATTGATACAAAAATACTTAACAAAATACTTGCAAACCGAATGCAAGAACACATCAAAGATATTATCCACTATGACCAAGTAGGCTTCATCCCAGGTATGCAGGGGTGGTTCAATATACAGAAATCCATCAATGTGATCCACCATATTAACAAACTGAAAGAAAAAAACCACATGATAATCTCCCTAGATGCTGAAAAAGCATTTGACAAAATCCAACATCCATTCATGTTTAAAGTATTGGAGAGATCAGGGATTCAAGGCACATATCTAAACATAGTAAAGGCGATATACAGCAAGCCTATAGCCAAAATCAAACTGAAGGAGAGAAACTTAAATCATTCCCTGAAATCAGGGACAAGACAAGGCTGCCTACTCTCTCTATATCTCTTCAACATAGTGCTGGAAGTCCTTGCTAGAGCAATAAGACAGTTGAAGGAGATCAAGGGGATACAGATTGGAAAGGAAGAAAAATTATCACTATTTGGAGATGATATGATATACATGAGTGATCCCAAAACTCTACCAGGAAACTCCTACAGCTGATAAACACCTTCAGCAAAGTGGCCAGATATAAAATTAACTCAAAAAAATCAGTAGCACTCCTGTATACAAAAGACAAAGGGGCTGAGAAAGAAATTAGAGAAACAACACCATTCTCAATAGCCAAAAATGACATAAAGTACCTTGGTGTAACCATAACCAAGCAAGTCAAAGACTTGTATGAAAAAATTTCAAGTCTCTGAAGAAAGAATTAGAAGAAGATATCAGAAGATGGAAAGATCTCCCATGCTCATGGTTTGGCAGGGTTAACATAGTAAAAATGGCCATCTTACCAAAAGCAATCTACAGATTTAATGCAATTCCCATCAAATTGCCAACACAATTCTATACAGATCTGGAAAAAAAAATTCTCAACTTCGTATGGAATAACAAGGAACCCAGAATCATAATCCTCTAAAATAAAAGATCTTCTGTGGCACTTAAGATCTTCAGATCTCAAGCTGTACTATAGAGCAACAGTTTTAAAAACTGCATGGTACTGGCAGAGAAACAGAATGGTGGATCAATGGAACCAAACAGAAGACCCAGAAATAAACCCACACACTTACGGACACCTGATTTTTGACAAAGATGCCAAAACCATACAATGGAAAAAAGATAGCATCTTCAACAAATGGTGCTGGTCCAACTGGATGTCTACATGTAGAAAAGTGAAAATAGATCCATACTTATCACCCTGCACAAGACTGAAGTCCAAGTGGATCAAGGACCTCAACATAAAACCAGACACATTTAATCAGCTAGAAAAAAAAAAGTGGGGAATACCCTAGAACTATTGGTACAGGAGAAAACTTCCTGAACAGAACACCAACAGCACAGGCTCTAAGATCAACAATCAATAAATGGGACCTCATGAAATTGAAAAGCTTCTGTAATGCAAAGGACACTGTCATCCAAACAAAGCGACTGCCTACAGATTGGGAAAGAATCTTCACCAACCCTTTATCTGACAGAGGACTCATATCCAGTATATATAAAGAACTAAACAAGCTGAAAAGCAGCAAACCAAGTAATCCACTTAAAAAAATGGGAAACAGAGCTAAACAGAGAATTCTCTGTAGAGGAATATCGAATGGCAGAGAAGCACTTAAAGAAATGCTCAAAGTCATTAGCCATTAGGGAAATGCAAATCAAAACAACCCTGAGATTTCACCTTACACCCATCAGAATGGCCAAGATGAAAAACTCAAGTGACAACACATGCTGGAGAGGTTGTGGAGAAAGGGGAACCCTTCTCCACTGCTGGTGGAAATGTAAACTTGTACAACCACTCTGGAAATCAATTTAAAGAAAAACAGAATTTAAAAATACCAAGAACACTAACACAGCTGTCCTTTTTTGGGTTTGTCATTTTGCAGTGCTGTGATTTAAAAATATTGTCACCTTAGTAGCAGAAAATAAGTTGATCTTTATTTTTATAATTCAAAAATTTATACTAACCATGTTTCAAACCACAAAGAATTACAGTTCATAATGGCCACTTTTTAAGTTGTTTTATAGTCCATCAAGATGAGAATATCACCTTAGGGTTCAATTTATTTTTCCTTGCCATAAAATTCTCCCACCATTAGAAACTGCATATAAATAAAAAAAAAAATGAGCCCCCTGCAGAGGTAATGCGAGCAAACTCATTCAATCTTCCTTCTGATGTGTCATTCTGGCTCTTTTGACAGTTGAAGATATTAAATTGCAATCAAATGCCTTTAGCACAGGAGTAAAAAATGCAAGAATTAAGCAAATTTCTTTCACATGACATAATTAACAGTGTGTAAAGATTCAAACTCAGTGATCTATAAAATGTAAGATTTTGAAATAAAAAAAAACCTTAGAATTACAAAACATAAAAAGCATATGTCACAAGATCGACTGAGGAAATGGACTCACACATTCTCTTTTTTTTGTTGTTTTGTTTTTATTTTTTGTCTTATCTGCATTCATTTACTTTCTTTTAATTCTCTCATACATTTCATCCTGATTTTGGTTTTCCCTCCTTTTGCTCTCCCCAGTCTCTTCCCCCAATTCTTCTCTCCCTCAGATCTACCCTTCGTTTTCCTTCACTCAGAGAAGAGCAAGTCTAGGGACATCAACCAAACATGATATAACAAGCACATACCGTTACCTCAAGGCTGGAAAATGAAACTCAGCAGGAATAATGGTCCCACAAGTAGGCAAAAGAGTCAAGGACAGCCCCCATTCCCACTGTTAGAATTTCTGCAAGAACACCAAGCTACTTAGCCATAACATATATGCAGAGGACCTAGGTCAGACCCCTACAGGCTCCCTGATCTCTGCAAGTTCCCATGAGTCCTGGTCACTTGATTTTGTAGGCCGAGTTCTCCTAGCATGTCCCTGACTCCTTTGGTTCTTCCAGTCCTTCCTCTTCCTTCTCCCCAGGATTCCATGGGCTCCACCTAATGTTTGGCTTTGGCTCTCTGCATTTGTGGGTCTAAAATGACATGTAGGCAGTTAACAGCACCTGATGATCTTCAAAAAGACCTGATTTTTACTTCCCAGAACCCAGGCTGGACAGCTCGTAACTGTAAGTAACTCCAGCTCCAGGGAATCCAGTACCCTCTTCCCACTTCCATGGGCACCACACACATGGCAGGTATTCGCACAGATCTACACATGCACACAAATTAAATAAATAAAAATATAAATCTTGTCTATATATAAAAATTAAAACACAAAGCACATTGTGAGTTATAAAGAATGATCTTCATCTCTATTATCTGTTGATTTGTAGAAGTGACAACCTTGTTCATGGGGTATAAATGACTTTCTGTATAAGAAATAGGAGGCAAGAGGGCAAAAAGAAATACAAAGATACAGAATGCTTATTAACGAAACCACTGAATTCGGGTCAGCCAATTCTGAAGATATTTTAATTAAAAGACGTTGCAACACAAATGTATTAGGTGAAAAGGTGATTTGAATGTATGTATTTTCTTAAAGTTTGTTTTAATTTGTAGTAAGGTTTTTCTTTAAATACACACTTAGAAATGACACTGAAGATTGAAGAATAAATATTTCCTATTTTGCCATTGTGACCTGTGTGTGTGTGTGTGTGTGTGTGTGTGTGTGTGTGTGTGTGTGTGTATGCATTTAGATGTGAGGTTACATATGCATCTGTGCATTCAAAGTCCAAAGACAACCTTGGGTGACATCACCTCACCTTGTATTTAGAGACAGAGTCTCTCACTGGCTTAGAACTTACCACCAAAGTTAGGGATTTGTCTATCTTCACTTAACCAGCGATGGGAATACACCTGTGTGCATCACACCTGGATGTTTTATATGTGACTTCTGAGCATCAAACTCGGATCTTCATGTGTATGCAGCAAGCGTATGACCACAATCCCCACCCCCCTCCGGCACAATACTTATTTTCAATAAGACACTCAACAGCAATAATAACCCTGATGTGCTAGTAAAATTGGCTCCTTTAAGCATAGTCTCTGGAAACAAATGCTTATGCTTTGGGGTTTCTTAAGACAATAATTAGATATAAAATTTTACCACACCAGGATGAATTATTGTCGACCAATTGAACAATTTTATTTTTCCAAATTTACACTTACTATTGTCAAGAGAAAAAAAAAATCACCAGAACTGATAAAATGCTATGACTTCACACATTTCACAAGACTAAAAGACGTTGAACATACTTCACAGAGTGATTAAAATGTACAAAAAAAAGTCAAAATTGTTACTTTGTTTGAAACAAAAAATAAACCTAAAACCTAGGTGTATTCTATTTCACCATAGAGAAAATAGCAGGTGTCCAACAGGAAAGCCCATGCAGGGGTTCATTATAACCTGTCAGCAACTCTTCCACTTTTGTGTGTTGCCATTCATGTCCATGACTCATATGACTGAAGACTGTTTTCACTGAGGCAAATTTATCAAGATTTCTACTATTTTATGTCTCCCATCTTATCGTTCTCATGCTCCATCTGTATGTCAGTAGCTCCTGATTAATTTCATTACATGGCCTGGGGGTGAAGCAGATGTTTTTGTTGATTTTATTTATTTGTTTTCATTTTGGTGCCTCTAATGCAATTCACAAAAACAGAATGTGCAAATACTTGCTTATTCTTAGGAACAAAGATTATTTAAATAGATCTTTACTTTAGTATCTTATAACTTCTGATAAATCCATAGTATTTACTCTATGTAGTAAGAATTTAGAGAGTAATGCAATACAGCTTTTATTTTATAATTGATCTATAGATGGTGAAATTTAGTGTAAAAGGAGCTAAGCATTACCTCAAATTCTCTTAGAAGAACAGACAGAAGCCAGGTAATACCTCAGATGTTCCAAGCTCTAAAGATTGTGTCTATAACCCAGTTTTACCACCTTAATAATAAAAACAGAAAACACAAACAATTGACATTTTGTTAGGAGTAAAGAGTGTTCCATGAAGCAAAGGGGTATTTGTAATTTTAAAAGAAAATTATTGAAAATAATAGATATAAACAGAAACATTTTTAACTTGTGGAGCATATTTGCCCTAAGCCTACAGTGAAAAATCATATAAAATATGGTTTTCCCATCAAGATAATAGTGACTGTAATCATTTTTATTGAATTGCTTTGTATGTTGACATCTGGTGTAGTAATGCATGTGACATTGAATCAAGGTGGGACAAAAGATGGACTTTGAGTAAACACTTCTCAGACCATTACTCCCATATAGAAAAGAAATAAACTGACCATGTGTGTGACATTTGATTCCAGGTAGACTAACGCCTGAAAGTTTGGGTAACGTAGGGACATGAAGATATGCCAAACAAGGCTATAAAACTTCGGTCCTTGCAAGGAAATATCTGTCTCCTAACTCTGATTATGTCAACATTGTTTATCATGATTGAGCAGGCAGCAGATGAACTCACCACATGTGATTTTCTTTATTGAGATACCTCATTCAGCTACTTCCTCTCTACCATGTGCCCTGTTATGAAAGCATCAACATTTTAGAGCAGGTCATGAGTACTGGAAATAGCCCTAAGAAGCATGGGTAAATGCATTTTTTAACAAGGGAGTGAAGGAAATTAAGAATTGTGTGAACTGATACTTAAAGATGGGACTCATTAACAATCAATTCTGATCAAAAAAATCACTTAAAGTCTGCTTTTGGTGGTGTAACCTTTGCTCTGGCTCACATCAATACAAACTGGTAAAATCACATAGGCAGAGAATTTCTCCCTGGGATAGTTCCAGCTACACTCACAAGCCACCAGACCACAGGCAAATGCTCAGAGCATTGGGGAACTGAATGAGACCTCCACAAAAGTGACAATTGTAACCTTACTATCACCTATGAAGTAGAATCTTGGCTTGTTAGTCATTGTCCCCTTCCTGATTTGTATTATGTAATTCTTTCCCAGCTATTTCAATAGAGCACAGATTTCATAAAGGTAGCACTATGTCTTGTAACTCCACTATCTAGAATGTCAGAGACATGGTAGATACTGTGGAATGAAAGATTTTGCCCCTTCCTCAACTCTTGTGTTGAAGCTATGAGCCTAAATGTGAAAGCATTTAAGGAGGGCCTTTAGAAGGTAAGTAGGTTTAGGAGAGATCAAAAGAATAAAAATTTCATGATGTCATTGACATCCTAAGCCCCTCCACACTCCCTCCTCTGTAAACACCAGGGAAAGACATGTGAGGACATAACCCAGAATAGAGTCCTCACCAAGGATATAACCATGCTTCCTGCCTGTCTTGGACTTCTATCCACCTGAGAAATGGATACATATTTGTCATTTAAATCAACTAATCTATGGTAATTTTAGAGCATATTAAAGTGGCTAAGATGTGGATGATTAATTAGATTTTGTAAGATTCAAGAAAGCGAAGGTGATTTGTTCACAAAAGAATGTTAAAAACTAACATCTGAGAGCATCGATATTTTAAAGTAACTTAGGTATCAGAAATTCTCTTGTATCAATGGAAAGAATATAAATTGGTATACAGTTTTTGAAGACCAATTTGTTGACATCAACTATAATGCAAATTGTGTGTCCATAAGACCCATTTATATTATGACAGCAAGATGTTCATGCCTGTCTTATAACTCACAGTATTTTTGGTCTTGCGGCAAAGATATACAAAAGAATATAAATAGCAGTGTTTTTAATAGAAAAATATAGTAAGTTGCCTGGTTACTATTGTGCTTTTTCAGTGTTGGGGATCAACCCAAGACCTTATGAGTGCTTGACATTTCCATCATTAAGCTACACCCACAGTCCTCACAATGAGCATTTTTTTTTTATTTTTGAGTTATTCTATAAATAGTGTGCATTCTTGATAGTGTGTAAAGGGTCTCTCTTCCTTTATTTCCTCTATCCAATAAGAAATAAATAGCAATACAATACAATTTAAGTGTCTGAGTTATTTCAGGATTTGCAGGATTCTACCTCACTAACCCACATTATGATTTAGTAGGATCACTGTTTCTGCCAAGATTGTGGTAGACCAGACCATGTCCACATTATTAACAAGCTGGCTCCCTAAAGTTTGAGTCAAGTAAAGATACTGACAGGTTAGTACATGCAATCTCAGAAAGATTAATCACATAATCCAAAGAGAGCAACAGTAGATGGCACAGCCAAAATTCCAATGTTTTCTCTCACCATAAATCTACTTCTTTTTACAAACGAATAACAATGGACTAAATATGTTAGCAACAGCAAAATAAATCCTTAGAGAGACAAAACAAGACTAAAAGTAATGAAATGATAAGTTTCAAAATGCCAGTGTGTCCATATAACAGAGGCCAAATCAGAATGAGGAATCCACCAAGACACTTTGTAGTAGGCCCTAGAGGTATCCATGCAAAACAAAGGAGAGATAGATGGCTTTTCTCCATACAGAGGTGTTGATATTTATGCAGTATTATTTTTCTTTAGGTAATTATGTTCAAATTGCCAAAATCTTTTAAAGGTTAGAGTTAAAAATAATTATCGTGTTAAAGAAAACCATGTAACTAGTGCTTTTTTATGTTTGTTTAATTCTAAATATGAAAGAAAGTGGTGTTATTCAGTTGTAAAGGTCATTCAAGAATTAGAGGCTTGAGATAAAATTCAAAGATTTCTTCCAGGACCAACTCTAAGAGTTTAATTATTTCTTCCTAAAGCATTAAATTAGAATGTTGCTAATCTGGTTGGAGACATCACAGCTGGAGACACTGCAGCCATAGAATGGCACAATACGTTGTTTTATTAGGATTCTTTGAGAAATACCACTTGGCATTAGTAGGAAGTCCTAAATCATATGGCCCTCAAAAGATGATAAAACACACTGTGTTGAGGCGACATCCCAGCAGAGAAGTGACAATTCATGAAAAATAGAAAAGTTTAAAATATTCCTGGCACCTCAAAAACCATAACCTTTTCTCACCTACTTCTGTAGATTTTGACCATTTTACTTAAATTTATTGACTTCTCTTTTCTCATGCAAGAAACCAAAATGTCAAATCCTCGTTTCATCTACAATGAAGCTTTGCCAGTATGGTTGAACTGGTTATGATCTATCTGTGTTTTCTGTTTTGTTTACATCTTTCATTACACATTGAAAACATGGAAGGTTTAGTTCACAAGATTCTTTCCATTATTTTAAATGTATTAAAATTCATCCAATCAACAAATATTGCAGACATTCTGGACAAATCATATATATGTTAGACACTGGCAATACATGGGTTAGGAAAGCTTGGTTTCTTCAAGTCCAGCATGGGAGAAGCAGATAAGCAGATTGTCTGAGAACCGTTGTTTAGACAGGCTGATTGCTGAGGAGAGAAATAGAGCAAAGGAACTTCACTCAAAAGGGTGATGACTGATCTGGGTCTGAAAGAAGTTTAAGCAGCCAAGGAAATAGAAAAAGAAAAGCCACTCCAATGAAACGACATGTAACAGGTGAGATGCGGCATCTTTACAGAAGTCCTGGGAAGGCTAGAGTGAAGGGAAGAAAGAAAACAGACAAGAGCCCTTTGGTGAATCCTCTTGTCACAACGCTTAACAGTGAAGTGATGGACTGTTAAAGAATAAAGTGTAAAACTGCGCACTAGAGAGAAGGCATATGCATAGAGGGAGAACTTTTGCCAGCTATATATCTGACAGAGCAAATAATAACTTTAAAAATTAAATGTCAGAAATCAAATAATCCATATTAAAAATGGGCAAACTAAATGCGCCAACAGTTTCATAATAAAAATATGCATGGCTCATAATTATATGAAATAATTCGGTATCCTTAGTTATCAGAGATATGACTATCAAAACTGTACTGAAGTTTCATCTATCATTTCAGTCAGAGTAAATGACTGAATCATTTCTTGTCACCAAGAAAACAAACAACAAATTTTTGGCAAGGATAAGGGGAAAGAGTAAACTTTATATATTCCTGGTAAGAATATAAATTGATGCAGCCATTATGAAAATTAGGATGGAGGTTACCCAGGAGACTAAAAATAGAACCATCACAGTATCTATGCCAATCCTGGGTGCATAGATGGAGAAATCCAAGTCAGCATGCATAAAGACTGTTTTGTACACTAATAAAAAATTAGGTTTCTGTTTTAGTAACGGTCCTATGCAGCCAGCTGTATGCAGTGGGATGGTTCAGTGACATATCTACAAAGCCAGAACTCAAGGCCTCTCAGTGACAACTTCTATGACATTAATGAGGATCTCAGCCAAGGCATTAGCACTGAGATTAAAGTGAAGGGGTAAGGTCACAGACAAAGTAAAAGAAAGAATCGATGATAACTAAATGGATTGAGGAAAAAGAAAATCAAGGGTGACATTAACACAACAACAGAAAAGCCAATATGAATGACAGGATCTATTTTATAGAATAAACTATGCTTAATGCATTGTCCACATAAAACATCAGCACAGCTGTACAAATAATTATAATGGTCATATACTTTGTCATGATAGCATCCATGTTCTCCGGAATTGTAATTTATCTCAACACATGGAATTCTACTGTCCTTTAGAGAGTACTTCCCTATTAGATCATGGTAGATGTTTCTTTCTTAGGTTTTTTTTCTAATTCATTTCTGCATCTTTTAAAAAAATACTACTGTGCAAGTCCCATGTTGGGTATCAGAATGGTGTCCTTGAAACAGAGGGTGTGGAGTATTGTTGTGAAATGCTGTTTCCTGCATATGACATGGCTATCACAGTAATGAACTATTCATTGCAGCTGTGGTTACCTACAAAAACACAAGATTAAACCAGACAAAATTTCAGCAAAGAGACAGCCCTTGTGCTCCAGACCTCACCAGGAGCTGTGAGAGGCAGCTGGTGTCTGCTAAAGAAGGGCTAATCATTCTTCCTTTCACAGTGTTCTTGCTGGTAGGCTTCCTGAGCTCCAGTGAATGCCCCACACCCGTGCACATATGGCATTACAAACTGGACCTCGAGGGTTATCAAAAACATGGGCGTGGGAGATGAAGTTGGGAGGGAGACCTTAGAGGAGATCTGGGATGAAGGGAATGATGGGTGGATATGATCACATTTTATTGTATATCTGTAAGAAATTCTCAAGGATAGAGAGAAATCATTTAAAAATGTCTCTTGTACTCTTCTTTCTTTTAATTTCCAATACATCAATCTGAATGAAGTTCGAATATTTTCCTTTCCATGTACTCGGATCTGTTGTTTCCGGCACGGAGTACCTTTTCTTGAGGAGTGTATTTCTCTATGGCTGGCGTCAGAGAATTTCTAGTTAACATCTGACCTTTCAAAGCTCTGCCACTGCACCAGACATCACGCCTTAACCAATGAAGCTCTCCGAGTGCTCTCCCAGATTTAAATCGTAGATTTTAAGAACTTAACAGGTTTCCATTATAAGTCAAGCTATCGATATTAACAATATCATCTATGATTACTAGTTTCTGGCACAGAAGCTTTAGACATATCACAATGGCATTTGGTTACTTTTTCAAAGTAATTTCAAAGATTGGCAAGATGACTGCCATATATTATGATAAATACATAATGACATCCTTGAATATCTGTCAATGTTGTACAACAGTTGGTTATTTTCATTCAGATACATTGATCTGTATTCAGAGGCATCTACGTAGTTTTAAATACGCAACATTTCTTGCTTACACGTAATAGAAGGAAACCCTGTCTTAGGCAGTAGTCACAGAATCAAGGGTGGAATTGGCAAAGAATGCAAGCTCTGGGATTGTAGTTTCAGCCTTCTACCCCCCCCCCCCCCCCCCCCCCCCCCCGTTTTTCTTTCCCCCCTTCCCCCCCCCCCCCCCCACCACCACCACCACCATTATTCACAGCTGCTTTTGCCACTGGCACCGGGTATTGAACTATCTCCTGCTAACTACACCCAATCTCTCTCACTTTGTCCTCTTGCTTTCCTTCACTACAGTTGGTCCGGGAGAGGACAGTGGACGGTTCTCTGGGAGAAAATTAAATGGGCCAATCATAGGTCCTATGCCAAATCCCGGTGAATTTGTTACTTTTCTGGTTGTTACAAGGAAATATCTGACAAAAGCTACCTAAAGAAAGGAGGAAGTGGGGGAGGGAAGGAGAAAGAGAAGAAAGGAGGGAGGGAGGGCTCAAATAGTCTGTCAGGAGAGGAAAGCGTAGCAGTGCGAGCAGGAGATGGCTCATCACACCACCATCCATGAAGAAACGCAGCCCAGCTTGCCTTTTCATTTTTAGTGAGTCTGGAACCTTCCCACTGAGTACTGACATCCACATACAGGGCAGGTTTTCACACTTAACTGATGGAAGGTACAAAGTCCCTCACAAACACACCCTGAGCTTTGTTTCAGTAGTGATCCTCAGCCCCACCAAGCTGACAGGATTGATTGTCACGCTGGGCTTGCAGCCTGTTTTCTCAGCTCCTCTTGTGCTGAGGATAAGGTGGTTGGGGGGGGGAGGCTAAGATGGTGCATTTCATGTGAGATGACAAGAACCAAAAGACTATTTCAGGGTGCAATTGATAATTTTAGGGAGGTAGTGCTACTGGAAGCCCTTCGCAAGTATAAGTAAAACTTTAAGTCATTCACAATGTATTAACAGAACTGAAAACCACCACCGTAGTGGATTGCTCTTATTACACTGACATAAGGACCTTGTATGTCCAGTGAGGCCGCAAATATGTTGCAGGAAACAAATGAAGTCATCAAGTTTCTGGATGCCTACAGTAGTTACTTTTTTATTTCTCTGATAAAACATCACATCCAAGGCAACTTGTAGAGGAAATGGTTGTTTGTTTGTTTGTTTGTTTGTTTGTTTGTTTGTTTTTTCTACAAAGGGTTGGAGTCCACAATGATAGGAACATCATGGCATCAGGGGAAAGACATAATGTCAGCAGCTGAGAAATTATGTCTCAAACTGCAAACAACAAGTAGAGTCAGTAAACTCAAAATAGTCCAAGCCTTTAAGCTCTCAAGACCCACCCTCAGTGACATATGTCCGCCACCAGGCCTGTGCCTTCTAAGTCTTCCCAAAAGGACCACTATGGCAAAACCACCACAGCACTCTATGATAATATTCACGAACCTGTACTTCTCACAGAAAATTAGGAATTTAGGAGAAACTGGTAAGGACCAATAAGCAGCAAGATGGTGTCCTCGAGCGCCATTATGTCTTCAGTATAATGTGTTAGTAATGCATGATCCAGAGAGAAGCTGTGATGCAAATGCAAGCACGTTTCAGCTTTGTGCAGAACAGTGCATGTGTCCCATCTCTTCCCCTTTTCAAAGAATGTATACACATCCAAATCCTGTACCCAAAATAAAATATGTGCCTTCGTCCTAGCTACTCTGGCAGGTGAGTGGTCAGATCTGGTTCTTTATTCCATTTGTCTATTTGGTTTGTTTGGCTTCATATACCTAAGATATCTTCAGACTAGCTATGTGGTTGAAGATCGCCTTGAACTCCTCATCCTCCTGGCAACATCTCCCTAATGCCAGGTGACAGTCGCATAGCTGCCAATTTGGTTTTCACTGCATAGCTTTTCATAGCTGCTTTTACCTGAGTGAGCATCCCACATTAATTTCAAAACTACCGTGTGACTACTTTTAATCCTACATGAGTGGATACACCCACCTCGCCATTGACAGTGACATGTCATATTGATATGTGTCCAACGTTATATCTGTCTCCTCAAGTGAGTTTCCAAGCTCATGGAAGATACACAGATTCTTTAAAACATAATATTACCCCAAAACTAACAATAATTATCAATAAGACAAGCAGTTTCTCTTAAAGATTGTTATAAAAATCATCTCATTTAAATAAAAGTTCATGTATTTAAGATTTAAGATGTCTTTGACATTTTCATTTTTGTTTTTTGTTTTGAAGGATACTAGAAGTCATTAATTTATTTAGTTTTTAAAAATTATTTATTTTTTAAAATTTTATTTATTTTTATTATAACTTATACATTTTGTATCCAACTGTAGCTCCCTCCCTCGTCCCCTCCCAAACCACCTCCCTCCCTCTTTTGCTCCAGTGCTCCTCCCCTAGTCCACTGGTAGGGGAGGTTCTCCTCCCTTTCCCTCTGAACCTAACCTATCAGGTCTCATCAGGACTGGCTGCATTGTCTTCCTCTGTGACCTGGTAAGGCTGCTTCCACCTGAGGGAGGGGTGATCAAAGAGGCAGCCACTGAGTTCATGTCAGCGACAGTCCTTATTCCCCTTACTAGAGAACCCGCTTGGATATGGAGCTGTATAGACTACATCAGTGCAGGGGTTCTAAGTTATCTCCATACACGGGCCTTAGTTGGAATATCAGTCTCAGAAAACACCCCTGTGCCCAGATATTTTGGTTCTGTTGCTCTACTTGTGGAGCTCCTATCCCCTCCAGATATTACATCTCCCCCTTCTTCCATAAGATACCCTGAACCCTGCTCAAAATTTGGCTATGAGTCTCAACATATGCTTCCATAGCCTGGTAGGTAGAGTCTTTCAGAGGCCCTCTGTGGTAGGCTCCTGTCCTGTTCCATGTTTTCTCCCTCTTCTGATGTCCATCCCATTTGCCTTTCTGAATGAGGATTTATCATCTTACCCAGGGTCCTCCTTCTTTCATAGTTTCTTTAGTTGTACAGCTTTAGTATGTTTATCCTATATTGTATGTCTAGTATCCACTTATAAGTCTGTATTTCTGCTTCTGGGATACCTCACTTAGGATGATCTTTTCTAGTTCCCACCATTTGCCATTTGCCTGAAAAGTTCATGATTTTCTTGTTTTTAATTGCTGAGTAGTATTCCGTTGTGTAAAAGTACCACAATTTCTGTATCCATTCCTCAACTGATGGACATCTGGGTTGTTTCCAGCATCTGGCCATTATGAATAAAGCTACTATAAACATCAATGAGCAAAAGTCCTTGTTGTATACTTCTGCATATTTTGGAAATATGCCTAGGAGTGTTATAGCTGGATCTTGAGGAAACACTATTCCTAATTGTTTGAAAAAGTTCCAGATTGATTTCCAAAGCGGTTGTACAAGTTTACATTCCCACCAGCAATGGAGGTGGGTTTCCTTTTCTCCACATCCTCTCCAGCATGTCTTATCAGTTGAATTTTTGATCTTAGCCATTTTGATGGGTGTAAGGTGAAATCTCAGGGTCATTTGATTTGCATTTCCCTGATGACTAAGGATGTTGAGCATTTCATTAAGTGTTTCTCTGCCATTTGATATTCCTCTATTGAGCATTTTCTGTTCAGCTCTGTACCTCATTTTTTAATTGGATTACTTGATTTCTTGCTTTTCACTTCTTGAATTGTTCATATGTTCTGCGTATTAGCCATCTATCAAATATAGGGTTGGTGAAGATCTTTTCCTAATCTGTAGGCTGTCATTTTGTTCTGATGTCAGTGTCCTCAGCTTTACAGAAGCTTTTCAGTTTCATGAGGTCCCATTTATTGATTGTTGATCGTAGAGCTCGTACTGTTGGTGTTCTGTTCAGGAAGCTGTCTCTGTGCCAATGAGTTCAAGGCTGTTCCCCACTTTTTCTTCTAAAAGATTAGTTTGTCTGGTTTTATATTGAGGTCTTTGATCCACTTGGACTTTAGTTTTGTGTAGGGTGATAAATATGGATCTATTTGCATTTTTCTACATGTAGACATCCAGGTAGACCAGCACCATTTGTTGAATATGCTTTTTTTTTTTTCCATTGTATGGTTTTGGTCTCTTTGTCAAAAATCAAGTATCCATACATGTATGGGTTTGTTTCTGCATCTTCTATTTGATTCCGTTGATCCACTGTTCTCTTTCTGTTTTCTGGTTTTGTTTTGTTTTGTTTTGTTTTGTTTTGTTTTTTAGAAGGGAGACTTTTGAAGACTGCTTCTATTTCCTTGGGGGATATAGGCTTATTAAATCCATTTATCTGATCTTGGTTTTATTTTGGTAAATAGAATATATCAAGAAAATTGTACATTTAATTTAGATTTTCAAATTTTTTGGCATATAGGCTTTTGTAGTAAGACCTAATGATTGCTTGGATTTCCTCAGTATCTCTTGTTATGTCCAACTTTTCATTTCTGATTTTGTTGATTTGGATAGTGTCTCTCTGCCTTTTAGTTAGTTGACTAAGAGTTTGTCTATCTTGTTGATTTTCTTAAAGAACCAGCTCTTTGTTCCATTGATTCTTTGAATTGTTTTCTTTGTTTCTAATTCATTGATTTCAGCTCTGAGTGTGATTATTTCTGATTGTCTACTTCTATTAGGTTGTCTGCTTCTTTTTTTTCCCTTAGGGCTTTTAGGTGTGCCATTAGGTTGCTTGTATGAGATATTTCATACTTTTTTCTGAAGGTGCTTAGTGCTATGATCTTTCCTCTTAACCCTGCCTTCATTGTGTCCCATAAATTTGGGTGAGTTGTGCCTTCATTTTCATTGAATTTTAGGAAGTTGCTTTTTTCATTTCTTCTCTGACCCAGATGTCATTGATTAGAGAGTTGTTTCCTTTCCATGTGTATGTAGGCTTTTTGTTATTTATGTTGTTGTTGAGGTCTAGTTTTAGGTCATTGTTGTCTGATAGGATCCAAGGGATAATTCAGTCTTCTTGTATCTGTTGAGGCTTGCTTTGAACCCAAGTATATCATCAACTTTTTATAAGGTTCCATGAGGTGCTGAGAAGAAGGTATCCTTTTTTGAGTTTGGGAGAAAAGTTCTGTAGACATCTATTAGGTCCATTTGATTTAGGACCTCTCTAAGCCTCATTATTTTGCTAGTTAGTTTTACATCTAGATGATCTGTCCCTTGGTGAGAGTGGAGTGTTTAAGTCTTCCACTATTAAAGTGCTGGGATCTATGTGTGATTTAAGTTTTAATAATGTTTCATTTATGAATGCAGATGCTCTTTTATTTGGAACATAAATGTTCAGGATTGTGATGTTCTCCTGGTGGATTTTTCGTTTGATGGGAATGAAGTGCCCTTCCTCATCTTTTTGATTAATTTTGGTTGAAAATCTATTTTTTAGATATTGGGATAGCTATTCCAGCCTGTTTTCTGGATTCAGTTGCTTGAAAAATATTTTCCCAGACCTTTACTCTGAGGTAGTATTTATCTTTGTTGTAGAGGTGTTTCTTGGATGCAGCAGAATATTGGATCCTGTTTCCATTCTGTTAGTCTGTGTCTTTTTATTGGAGAATTGAGTCCATTGATGTTGATAGATAATAGTGACCAATGAATGTAAGTTCCTTTTATTGTAAATTTGGTGTTGTTATTGTGTTTCTATGCTTGTTTTCTTTTAACTTTTTGTTATGAAGTTTTCTGAATCTTGTGTTTTCTTGGGTGGAGTTGATTTTGTTAGATTGGAGTTTTCTTTCTATTATCTGCTGTAGGAGTGGCTTGCTATATATATAGTTTAAATTTAGTTTTGTCAAGGAATATTTTGCTTTCTCCATCTATGCTGATTGAAAACTTTGCTGGGTATAGTAGTCTAGGTTGGCATCTGGGGTCCCTTAAAGTCTGCATGACCTCTGTTCAGGCCCTTCTGGACTTCATAGTTTCTGTTCATAGTTTCTATTGAGAAGTCTGGTGTAATTCTGATAGGTCTACCTTTATATGATACTTGGCCTTTTTCCCTTGCTGCTTTTAATATATATATATATATATATATATATATATATATATATATATATATATTAGATTTAGTGTTTTGACTATTATGTGACATGAGGAATTTCTTTTCTAGTCTAGTCTATTTGATGTTTTGTAGGCCTCTTGAATGTTTAAGGACATCTCTTTTTTAAGTTGGGAAATTTTTCTCCTATGATTTTCTTGAAAAATTTTCTGGACCTTGGAGCCTGGAATCTTCTTTTTCATCTATTCTTGTTATTCTTAGATTTCGTCTTTTCGTTGTGTCCTTGATTTCTTGGATGATTTGTGTTCGGGACTTTTCTGATTTAATTTTTTCTTTGAGAGATGTATCAATTTCTGCAATTATATCTTCAGTGCCTGAGATTCTCTCTTCCATCCCTTGTATTCTCTTGATAATACTTACCTTTGTATTTTCTGATCTTTTCTGTAAGTTCCCCAGCTCTAGGCTTCTATCTCTCTCTCTCTCTTCATTATTGATTTTAATTTTGTTTTCATGTTTTGCACCATTTCCTTCATCTGTTTGAATGTGAATTTCTGTCTTTCCATAATGGCCTCTATTTTTTTGTTCATTTTCTCTATATATGCCTTTACTTGTGCCTGTATTTGTTTGACTGTATTTTCCTGTATATCTTTGAGAGCTTCGTTTGTTTCCTCTTTATATGCTTCCAATAACTGGATAAGCATAGATTTGAGATCATTTCCCTGTGAATCTGATGAATCAAAATATCCATTGAATTTTTTTGGGTTGCTGGTGAAGCCATGATGTCTTGATTTTTTTTTTTTTTTTTTGGATGTGTTCTTACACACTGACTTCAAGCCATCTGCTTGTCCGTAACCTTCGCTGTTTGCTCCTAGAGCCTGTACTCCGGATTGGATCCATCTGTCTCTGGAGTCTGGAGTATTCTTCAGAAAGATGAGAAGTCCACAGGTTCGAGAGTCTATATTGGTTTTTCAGCTGTAGCTGAGGGAGGAAGGTCGCAGGCACATGTGCGCGAGTGCTGGAGTGTGCATTGGATGTGCCTTGAAGGACAGGGTGCTAGAGTGTGTAGATGCCTGGAAGGGTGGAGTGTAAGCACAGGTGGGGTGCTGGTATTGTTAGCAGGAACAATGCACATGCCCAGGTGCCCTGAATGCCTCAGTGGTCCACAGACCTGTCGTACTGTCCCCTAGGAATTCAAATATGTCTGGGTTGTACCATCTTGGCTCGCGGAATTGTTTGCCTGGACTCCATGGGGACAGGGGCTTCAAAGTTAAGAATGCTGTCTTAAGGATCCCTATGTTTCCCACAGTGGGGGTATGGATGGGAGGGACCCAATGTCTGGCTGCTAGAGTACAGGGACCCTGGATCTGGGGTGGAAAGCACACGAGTTCCCACTGTTCTCTACTCTCAGATTTGGAACCTCAAGGACAAACGAAAGTGTAAGAAATCCATCTGATCAGCAGTGTCCGCTATTTGGCTGCTGAGCGAAGGTGCTGTAGCCACTTCTGAGGTCTCAGGCATGTAACTGGGAGGCTCCTGCTTGGGGCAGCCACTGCCACCGCTGCTAAGCAGGGAGACTTGTGCTTGGAGCAGCAGCCACTGTCTGCCACCTCTTACAAGCAAGGAGGTCCATGTTTGGAGAAAGGAGAAGTGCAGGAGGTTTGAATATTTCCTTCTCTCAGACCCCAGAGACATCTGACCATGTGTGACCTGGATCCAAACTCTCCCAGCACATGGATTGTCCCCTTTTTCCCAGGAAACCTTGATGTCGATGTTCTGGCTTCAGCTGTCCCTCCACTCACCAATTTCCACGTTTTGGATCCTCTCTGCCCCTCAGGAATGATGGGTGCTGGTTGCCATCTTGGGCTCTCTGACATTATCTTTTTAAATATTTTTAATGTTCTATACAGTCTCCTAGTCTGAAAGAGCCTAAGAACATTAAGCAATGATTTTATTTTATTTATCTTTAATAATTTATATCCACAAATATATTTGGGTCATAAAAAAAATCTCAGGCTAGTCTTATCCAATTGTCTTTTTGTTGTTGTTATTTTAATAGAAATGTCCTTAGCTCTTTATAAATTGTGGCTTTCTGCTTGTAGTCTGTTTTAAAAGGAACAGTTGGACTCAAGTTATATCTGAAAGCTGTAAGTTCAGCCAAAAATTCAATTATGTAAATTAGAAAATAAACAGCAGAGAAAAAAAGAAGCTAACTGCTACTGTGCTCCTGACTCAGGTAGGCAGCAAAGCTAGGATATAAAGCAGTAAAGAAAGTGAGTGTTCCCAGGCAACAGAGACACTTACAATCAGTCTTATCGTGGGTAAAGCTCACAGTCCACCACATTTTCTATCCTTTCATGGAGCTGTGGCCATCATCTGAACCTAAACCCCATGTGTGCACTGAATTCAAGCAGCTGCTCAGAGGGCCCTGTTCTCATTCTGTAGGTGAAGATCCACACTGCCAATAGAAAAAGGCAGAAAGCAGGCAGTCAATGAACCCTGGGGGAGGATTAAAGATAGAAAGCTGGATAAGGCCCTAGTTCTGTCACAAGGATAGGAGTCTCATTTTATGAAAGCTCAATTTTACTTGAAAAGATTATTGGAAAGTTGGTTTTAGTTGAGAAGTGCTATACCTACTTTTTATTTTAATACTGCTTTGGTAGAGTCAATAATATTCTATAAATTTATCTCAGGGGGTATATGCAGTGATGAGAACAAAGTACACTTGATTGAGGGGTGCTTCTCTCCTTACTTTAGGCAACAGAGCTTTTCTTAATTGCATAATTTCCCCCTTAACTGAGAGATGTTGCCTCTACAAAATAATGAGTTTTTAAAATAATAAGTTTTAGTTGATGCAAGTGTTTCATTTTATATGTTAGCAGAGGGAAAACTAAGTCCAGCATTTTCCTCACAACCCATGTGCTTGCCAATATCTTTCATCCAGTTCACAAAGTTCTATGTGTAAAATATTCCCAGTACACAGCTACTAGACAGATATTTGATATCAGTTATAAATGATTCATATAAGGTAGAGCATAATTGATGACCATTTAATTATTAGTAAATTGCAAAAGGCAATGACATATATGAAATCCTTCTGTTGAAATAATCACCAGAGACAGGCAAATTGCATTAGTGGCAATATAAAGAGAAACTGATAAAGAATGAAATGTGTAGTGGGGAGATGTCTCAGTGGATTCAGCCCTTGTTTTACAGCATGAAAAAGGAAAACTAGTTAATCAAAACCCATGTAAGAACAAAACAGCAATGCGGCAGTCACCTAGCACTCTGAAGGCAGTGATGGGAACCCCATCCCCAGGGAGAACTATCTAGAAGGGCTCCACAAGCATGCACATACCCTGGATGTGGACACGCACATGTGTGTGTGTGTGTTTGCATATGCACGCATGCTCACATACCACACACACATACACATGCATACAAAGACCATGAAATATTTCAAATGTATAGTAGAGAAGTACAGGAAAGGCATTGCAGACCAAGTAGAGAGAGAACGAAAACAGATAAAAACACCCAGTACATTGATGTATGTAAAGACGAGAAAATAAATTGTGTTCAGTAAGTGAACAAAACATGGTGCATAGCATATAATGTACTAGTATGCCATCATAAAGGCAGACAGGAGAAAACAGCAAACTCTAAAAAGAGCATTTTTGTCTTTCACCTAATACCTATCGTCTTCCTTTACAAGAAAAAACTTAAGTGAGTTTTTGGAAAGTATGTGACTTCCTTACTATATTCATAAGGACACCAGCCATCTTTCCCCTTTACAGACTGTGTACGTCACTACCTTCTCCTTGTTTGGTGTTTCTTGCACTGTAAGCTCTAGCCAGTGATTTCTCTAGACAACTTATAGGCTTCTGAGCCCACTGAGCATGTAAAACAACTGTAGTCAATCAAGCTCCATTTTTTCATCCTGTTTTTCAGGTCACCTTTGTTTTACTTAAACTATCCATGTTGAATCAGCTTCAATGTAAATTATCAAATGGAAAAGTCTTAAGCATGTGACCAGAACCCCGAATAAATCACTCTGCCTGAAAATTCTGATATAGAGCACTTCATTACACAACCACACAATTCGGGTCTATAAACAGTTCAGAAGCACAGTTTTAAAAAGACACTAGATTTTGTGTTATAAACTAGCACTGCACTTTGTTCTGAGTAGGAGTGAACCTTAAAAAAAAAGCTTAGGGCTTTATCACCTATCTACCATTATTTAAGTACATGATGATTAGCTTAAAAAATAAAGTCTGCGTAATATCTGGAAAAAAATAAGAGAACTTATTTGGGAGATACATTTAAACTCACTTTAAAACTATCAAATTGAATCAAGAATAACCTAAAAATAACTGGGGTGATAAGCATAAAAGCCATGGGCTATAAAAGATTCTATTAGGCCCCTGCACATATGTAGCCCATGGCAGCTCAGTATCCAAGTGAGTTCCCTAGTAAGGGGAACAGGGGCTGTCTGTGACATGAAGTCAGGGGCTGGCTCTTTGATCACCTCCCCGTGAGGGGGGAACAATCTTGCCAGGCCGCAGAGGAAAACAATGCAGCCAGTCCTGATGAGACCTGATAGGATAGGGTAAGATAGAAGAGGAAGAGGACCTCCACTCTCAGTGGACTGGGGGAGGGGCATGGGAGGAAAAGAGAGAGGGAAGGTAGGCTTGGGATGGGGTGAAGGAGGGGGCTACAGCTGGGATACATAATAAAAATTAATAAATACAAAAAAGAAAAAATATTCTGGCTGTTGAGTGTCTAGCAATTGCTTAGATTGTTCACATATGCTAACATTGAGATTGTATATTGAAAATGCAGACTAATGTCGTAACTTGGATAGCTGAAAAATCAACAAATGCATGATACTGTTTTTTGATTTTTAAAAAGTTACATTTTTTGACATTCTGATGTCACACTGGGCTTCCACATCAATAGCCTAGTAGTGGCAATGTCAAAATGGAAACTCTCCTGAAAGCTGGACCCAAGTCAGAAGACTAACAGGAAACTAATTTAGTTGAATCTAAGAGGAAGAATGACATTGGGAGATAGTGATAAACTTGATGTATGTCTCAGAGATAAGAGAGGACTATGTGGTCTCTCTGCATTCTGTTATTGATCTGCTTGCTGGGCTATTTAATGTGCCTGGTAATAAGAAATTATTTCTCCGGTTTCAGACTTAAAATGTGATAATAAAAATTAATAGAGTAAAGGCTATTTTTCTCTTTCCTTTGTGCATTTTTACGATGCTACATTTATCATGGGAATAGTAGGAAGATACACACATTGAACAGCACTCTTATGGGCTGTGATAATTATTGGTTTGAACATCAGCAAAGGTATGGATAAACTTGAAGGCCACCATGTCACTCTTGTGGATTGTTGGGACCCTCAGGTCCCTGGATATACTGCAAGAGCATGGTCAATGGAGCCAGAGGGAACACGCTTAGGCAAGTTACTCAACCTTAGTAAGCTTACTGCAAAATGGAAATGACAAGAGATAACTCATGTAGTTATTGGAAGGCTTATAATAATTAATGTCACAGAGAAGGGATGTGCCTACCATTAAATAGTCACTATCATTTCTCAAAAAAAAATAGTATAAAGAATACATGTGTGCAAGTCAGAGTTCCCAGTTCTGACTGTGTGTCCAAATCACCAATGTAGCTACATTACAGTAGAAATTCTGAACACTGTCCTCAAACGATGTTTATTTTGTAGGTACAGTGGAATAATTTTTATGTTGCAAAGATTCCATGCTCTATCTTTATATTCAGCTAAGACTGATGCCTACCTCTATAAAAAAGGAAAAATTGTCATCAAAGAACTCAAGAGTTTAAAATAGAAAAGGTGTTGAACAGTATCAATAAATCTACCTTTTCACCCACTACCCTATAATACACACACATAGTATGTATCTATAGAGAGATGCTGACTATAGTTCTATAATTGATATATTGATACAAATTACATGAAACGAATGAGGTATCTTTACACATATTACTTCAATGAAATACCAGCCAGCTATGCAGGCTCATCTCTAAGCTAAGTTCTGTTTAGACTTAACAGAGCTCAGCAAGTTCTGTTTAGACTCTAGTCCAAACTACAAAAACAGACGCCTGAACTCAGACCATCTGGCCTATGCTTCTGCCTTGGACTCAAAAATTGTAAAATCTGATGGGTACAAATTATTCATGCACTCCCAACAAGTACTCTGCCTCTCCTCCAGCAAGGCTCCCCATTACATTCAGGGACAGCATCTGGAGCCTCATCAAGTTTGTAAGCATCACCCCAGTAAAGAGAAGTCAAAATTGAAAGCAAATAAATGAGAATGAATATGTAGCTCAACAATGGCATACTTCTCAGAGTACAACAGAAAAATTCACAGAAGTAAAGGGTGTGATAGTGAATTGTGCGCAAAGCATCTCAGAGCAACTGAGGTCAACGCTATGATCCAAACCTGAATAAAGAAACATTCAAACAGCTGATGGTGACACTTCTGGCTTTTTTGTTTGGTTATTTTTAATTCTTCTTTTGTGTGTTTCTTTCTTTGCAAGTAAAATTAAGAGCTCAGTATCCAAGTGGGTTCCCTAGTAAGCGGAACAGAGACTATTTCTGAAACTCAATGGCTGGCTCTTTGACCTCCCCCTGCCCTGAGGGAGGAGCAGCCTTGCTAGGCCACAGAGGAGGACATTGCAGCCAGTCCTGAAGAAACCTGATAAGCTAGGGTCAGATGGAAGGGAAGGAGACCTCCGCTACTTTTGGACTTGGAAAAGGGCAGGAAGGAGATGAAGGAAGGAGGATGGGATTGGGAGGGAATGAGGAAGGGGGATGCAGCTAGGATACAAAGTTAATAAACTGTAACTAATATTTTAAAAATAAAATAAAATAAAGAAACTATTTCAATTCCTTAAACATTATCCTCTTTGGATGCTGTCATAAGGAATGTTTGATTAACCCGCTATCATAAACATATCAAAACAAAACTGTCAGAGCCTCCTGTGTGTTCTCCATCAAATAATGAGAAAAACAGCAGCCATTGATTGTACAGTGCTGATATTGCCAAATGTAGTTCTGACTGTTAACTGTGTATTAACTCCCTCAGTCTTAGCAAATACCATAGAAGGAAGCGATGTCTGTGCCACTTTGTGATGTGGCACCCTGTTCCCTAAGGAGGGATAGACTTAGTCCCACAACACTGAGAGCATGCTTCTGGAAAGTGTACCTCAGCTTCTAGAATAATGGATCAGGCAGTGCTGATCCAATGAGGACATGATACGTAGAGATAAGGCCTCATACTCTTACACCAGGCTGAGAAAACTCTGCCTAGTGATCTCCAATCATTCCCTGAAGTGGACTGAGAACTCCTTTTATTACAAGTTTTTTAAATGATATTAGGAATGCTAATTTGATACAGTTGAGCCTACATGGTGCCTCATGGTTACCTTTCCCATCCCAAGAGCACATCATACAGTATAAGAAATGTCCTGTGATTTGTTGTCAGAACAAAATGATAGCCTACAGATTAGGAAAGAATCTTCACCAACCCTGTATCTGACAGAGGGCTAATATCCAGATTACATAAAGAACTTAAGAAGTTAAACACCAATAAACCAAGTAATTCAATTAAACAGAGAATTCTCAGGACAGGAATATCAAATGGCAGAGAAACACATAAAGAAATGTTCTACGTCCTTAGTCACCAGGGAGATACAAATCAAAGTAACCCTGGTATTCGCCTTACACATCAGAATGGCTAAGATCAAAAACTCAAGTGGCAACACGTGCTGGAGAGGACTTGGAAAAAGGGGAACCCGCCTCTGTTGCTGGTGGGAATGTACACTTGTACGGCCACTTTGGAAATCAATCTGGTGGAGCTTTTTCAGAAAATTGGGAATAGTGCTACCTCAAGATCCAGCTATAACACTGCTAGGCATATATATATGAATACAAGCATACAACAAGGATATTTGTTCAATCAAGTTTGTAGCAGCTCTATTCGTAAAAGCCAGAATCTGGAAACAACATAGATGTCCCTCAATGGAGGAAGGGATACGGAAATTGTAGGACATTTACACAATGGAATACTACTCAGCTATTAAAAACAAGGAAATCAGAAAAGACCCCTGTGCTCACTCAGATTTTTTGGTTCCGTTGCTCTCCTTGTGGAGCCCCTGTTTCCTCCAGGTCTTTCTATCTCTTCCTTCTTTCATACGATTCCCTGCACTCTCCCCAAAGTTTGGCTATGAGTCTCAGCATATGTTTTGAAACACTGTTGGGTAGTCTTTCAGAGACCCTATGTGGTAGGCTCCTGTCCTGTTCCATGTTTTCTCCCTCTTCCAATATCCATCTTAAGAACCATGCATGGAGATAACCTAGAACCCCTGCACAGAAGTAGCCCATGGCAGCTCAGTGTGCAAGAGGCTTCCCCAATAATAGGGACAGGGACTGTCTCTGACATGAACTCATGGGCTGGCTCTTTGATCACCTCCACCTGAAGGGGGAGCAGCCTTGACAGTACAGAGAGGAAGACAATGAAGTCAGCCCTGATGAGACCTGATAGATTAGGGTCAAATGGAAGGGGAGGAAGACTTCCCTTATCATTGGACTGAGGGAGGAGCATAAAAGAAGAAGAGGGAGAGGAACTGGGGTTTAGAGGGGATGGGGCTACAGCTAGGATACAAAGTAAATAAACTGTAATGAATATGAAAAAATAAAAATTAAAAAAACAAGGAAACCATGAAATTTGCAGGCAAATGGGGGAAGTAGAAAAGATCATCCTGAGTGAGGTAATCCAGAAACAGAAAGACACACATGGTATATACTCAACATAAGTGGTTATTAGACATTTAATGTAGGATAAACATATTAAAATCTATACTCCTAAAGAAGCTAAACAACAAGGAAGACCATAGGGAAGATGTTCAATCCTCATTCAGAGGGGTAAACATGATAGACATTGGAAGCAGGAAAAGACAGGGAACAGGACAAGAGCCTACCAGAGAGGACATCTGAAAGACTCTACGTGACAGGATATTTAAGCAGATATTGAGAGATACTCATCCTCATCCTGGTGGACAGAAATGCAAAAACAGTGAGTCAAAATAAAGCTTTCCTCCCATGGGCTGTGACTTCCTTTGATCACACAAATGAAAAACAAGTGATACAGAAAACTGTAGTCATCACTGTGCTTATACTTAACCCTGTGGTTCCCAGATCATCAGAAAAGTCTATGGGAACAATAAGACTTTGGGGTTGCAGGCCTTAGGAACACTGTGATGCTGCAAATATAGCTTAGTGGTTCTGTGTGGGACTCAAAAAGTGAGAATGGAGGCAGGCAACATGGCTACATGGGTAAAGCCAAGCCTGATTACCTGAGTCCAATCTCTAAAAGTTCCATATGAAGGAAGGAAGGAAAGAACCTGTTCCCAAAATCCTTCTCTGACTTCAACACATGTGTGGCGGCATTCATGTGATTATACACACACATGCACACACACACACACACACACACACACACACACACACAGCAGTGGTAAAGAGGAGGGAGAAAAATCCAGTAAAAAGAAACTAAAAGGAAAAACCCCCTTTCTATTTTTGTTTATTCATTTTTTGTTATATTAAATTTCAATTTATTTAATATAGGTCAAAAGTCATAACTTTTAACATTTTTTAATATTAGTTACAGTTTATTTACTCTGTATCCTATCTGTAGCCCCCTCTCTTATTCCCTCCTAACCCCACTTTCCCTCCCTCATCTCCTCCCTGCCCCTCTTTAAGTCCACTAATAGGGGAGGTCCTCCTCCCCTTCCATCTGACCCTAGCTTATCAGGTTTCCTCAGGACTGGCTGCAATGTCCTCCTCTATGGCCTAGCAAGACTGCTCTTCCCTCAGGGGTGGGGGGGAGGTCAAAGAGCCAGCCATTGAGTTCTTGTCAGAGACCATGTCAACTTGAAGTTGAAGATATGAAGATTACAACCATTGAAGACATTAGTGCCATTAAGCAAAAAGCTGAGAACTTTGAACTGGGACAATGGCTAAATTCTAACCATGGCAGATTCTAATGTGTAAAATCATAAAATTATCTGAAAGACTGACTTTTGAGAAATGAGCACGGCTAAGTTGCCTTGCTAGCACAAGGCCACCTAAAAAAAAAAAAAGTGCTTTTCAGGATTCAGCTGCCCAAACACACAGCAGATGCTGCAGCTAAGATGCAAGGGTATCTTGCTACTATTGCAACTTACGATAAATCTTATTATATACCATAGTGTGCTGGGTTTGCATGTTTGCAGAATAGGACAGTTGCTGGGTCATGAAGGCTTCCAGCAAAATTTTAAGGATTATCTAAGAGAGCAGGTAATGTATAATAGTATTTGAGTCCCAGGAGGGATCTCTGAAAAGGAAAATACAATGGAGACTCCAGAATGGTAGAGATGCTAAAAATATAGAATGGCTGCCAAAGACAAGAGAAGTCTGCCAACAAGAAGTCATATATCTGCAAACAAAAAGCCATAGGGAATTGCTGCAAAGCCCTCAGCGCTCACATCTTGACAGCAACATTTGAGGCACATCATTCTAAAAAGGTGTCTGCTTTTTCTTTATGTTCACTTAAAAACACTGTGTGTGTGTGTGTGTGTGTGTGTGTGTGTGTGTGTGTGTGTGTGTAATATCTAAAGAAAAGGTCATGAACTTGAGAAGGAGTGGAGGAGACATACATAGTAGGAGTTTGGAGGGGGAAGAAGAAGGAGTAAACATGATATAAATACAATATTTATACCTGAACTTCTGAAAAAAAAAACACTAAAGATAATAGTAAAGTCACATTTGCTGATTATACTAACCGGTTTAAAGGCTGAAAATGTTTAGTAATTATTTTAACTGTTTAAACTCTTTGGGTCAAGGTTTCAAATTCTTCCTGTGGTTGCTTCAATTCTGCCTCCTTGTTTTCCTTTGCAATCTTCTAAGACTTCAGTCTTTATCTTGAATCTCTAACTGTTAGTGACAACATGTTCTTCTCTTAAGTGATAAAGGACAGCTGGAATTTAACTGTGATAAATTCTCTTTCCCTAGATAGTGGCCCTTTGTTATAGAGAAGGCTCTGGGTGTGTTTCATAAGACTTATTAATTCCTTTTAAGACTCACAAGCTTTTTCTATCTCCAACCTTGAATCTGGTATGGGTCCATAGGGACATAAAGCTCTTGACAGCATGGTGTTATTTGTTGTAAATAAGGAAAATTAGTTTTAAAAAATGCTATAAGAACTGAAAGCTTCCTATTGGAAGTTAAAGTTATCTCACAGGTGCTAGACAGTTGTCTAAAGATAATTATGATTTTCAGGCAGCAAGGTCAGGTATAATTTTAAAAGAAATTAGAATGGCAAGGTGTTCTAATGCTTTACTGCTCTACATATTGAGTTGCAATTCAAACACTGAACATCAAGAAAATAACCCAGTTAAATGGGATACGAAACTTAAGAAAGTCCTTTAAAAATACAAACAGTAAGCATGCAAAAATTATTAGTGTCCTTAAGAAAATGCATATTAAAGCTTCTTTTAGATTTCATTTCACCCCAGTCAGATAGGCCACCATCAGTAATGCAAACGAAGGGCTGTGGAGACACGACAGCAGTTAAGAACATGCCGCTCTTCCAAAGGACCAGAGTTCTTTTACTGGAATCCATTTTGTCTCCTGTCCCAATGAGTTCAAGGCTCTTCCCCACTTTTTCTTCTAACTGGTTTAGTGTATCTGGTTTTATGTTGAGGTCTTTGATCTACTTGAACTTTGGTTTTGTGCAGGGTGATAAGTATGGATCTATTTGCATTTTTCTACATGTAGACATCCAGTTAGACCAGCATTTGTTGAAGATGCTGTCTTTTTTCCATTGAATGGTTTTGGCATCTTTGTCAAAAATCAGGTGTCCATAAGTGTGTGGATTTATGTCAGGGTCTTCTATTCAATTCCATTGATCCACCAGTCTATTTCTATGCCAGCACCATGCAGTTTTTAGTATTGTTGCTCTATAGTACAGCTTGAGATCAGGGATGGAGATACCTCCTGAAGATCTTTTACTGTAGAGAAATGTTTTAGCAATTCTGGGTTTCTTGTTGTTCCATATGAAGGTGAGAATATTTCTTTCAAGGTCTGTAAAGAATTGTGTTCCTAATTTGATGGGAATTGCATTGAATCTGTAGATTGCTTTTTGTAAGATGGCCATTTTTACTATATTAATCCTGCCAAGCCATGAGCATGGGAGATTTTTCTATCTTCTGATATCTTCTTCCAATTCTTTCTTCAGAGGCTGGAAATTTTTTTCATAAAAGTCTTTGACTTGTTTGGTTAGGTTCACAACAAGGTATTTTATGTCTTTGTGGCTATTGTGAAGGGTGTTGTTTCCCTAATTTCTTTCTCAACCCTTTTGTCTTTTGTATACAGGAGGGCTACTGATTTTTTTTTTTGAGCTAATTTTGTATCCAGCCACTTTGCTGAAGGTGTTTATCAGCTGTAGGAGTTCTCTGGTAGAATTTTTGGGGTCACTCAGGTATACTATCATATCATCTGCAAATAGTGATACTTTGACTTCTTCCTTTCCAATTGGAATCCCCTTGATCTCCTTCAATTGTCTTATTGCTCTAGCAAGGAATTCAAGAACAATGTTGAAGAGCTATGGAGAGAGCGGGCAGCATTGCCTTGTCCCTGATTTCAGCGGGAATGATTTAAGTTTCTCTCCATTGTGTTTGATGTTGGCTATGGCTTCCTGTATATCGCCTTTATTATGTTCAGGTATGTGCCTTGTATCCCTGATCTCTCCAATACTTTAAACATGAATGGATGTTGGATTTTGTCAAATGCCTTTTCAGCATCTAAGGAGATGATCATGTTGTTTTTCTCCTTCAGTTTGTTTATGTGGTGGATCACATTGATGGATTTCCATATATTGAACCACTCCTGCATGCCTGGGATAAAGCCTACTTGGTCATAGTGGATGATATCTTTGATGTGTTCTTGGATTCGGTTTGCAAGTATTTTGTTGAGTATTTTTGCATCAATGTTCATGAGGGAGATTGGCCTGAAATTATCTTTCTTTGTTGGGTCTTTGTGAGGTTTAGGTACCAAGGTGACTGTGGCTCATTGGCACAGGAGACAACTTCCTGAACAGAACATCAACATCACAGGCTCTAAGAGCAACAATCAATAAATAGAACTTCATGAAATTGAAAAGCTTCTGTAAAGCAAAGGACACTGTCTGTCGTCAGAACAAAACGACAGCCTACAGATAGGGAAAGGATCTTCACCAACCCTATATCTGACAGAGGACTAATATTCAGTATACATAAAGAACTAAAGGAGTTAAACAGAAGAAAATCAATTAATCCAATTAAAAAATGGAGTACAGAGCTAAACAGAGAATACTCAATAGAGGAATATAAAATGACAGAGAAACACTTAAATGCTCAACCTCATTAGCCATCAGGGAAATGCAAATCAAAACGACCCTAAGATTTCACCTTACACCCATCAGAATGGCTAAGAACAAAAACTCAAGAGACAACATATGCTAGAGAGGTTGTGGAGAAAGGGGAACCCTCCTCCACTGCTGGTGGGAATGTAAACATGTACAACCACTCTGGAAAGCAATCTGGTGCTTTGTCAGACAACTAGGAATAGTGCTTCCTCAAGATCCAGCTATAGCAGTCCTAGGCATATACCCAAAAGAGTCTCAAGTACACAATAAGGACATTTGTTCAACCATGTTTGTAGCAGCCTTATTTGTAATAGCCAGAAGCTGGAAACAGCCCAGATGCCCCTCAACTAAAGAATGGATGCACAAATCGTGGTATATCTATACAATGGAATATTACTCAGCAATAAAAAAAAAACAAGGAAATTATGAAATTTGCAGGTAAATGGTGGGATCTGGAAAAGATCATCCTGAGTGAGCTATCCCAGAAGCAGAAAGATTCACACGGTATATACTAACTCTTACAAACATATAATATAGGATAAACCTACTAAAATCTGTACACCTAAAGAAACAAATCAAGAGGGAGGACTCTTGCTAAAATGCTCAATTCCTATGCAAAAAGACAAAGAAGATAGACATCAGAAGAAAGAGAAAAGAGGGAACAAGTCAGGAGCCTGACACAGAGGACCTCTGAAAGGCTCTGCCCTGCAGACTATCAAAGCAGATGCTGAGACTTATGAGAAACCTTTGGGCAGAGTTCAGGGAATCTTAGGAAAGAAGTGGGAAACAGTAAGATCTGGAGAGAACAGGAACTCCACAAGGAAAGCAACAGAACCAAAAAATCTGAACACAGGGGGTCTTTCCTGAGACTGATACTCCAACCAAGTACCATGCATGGAGATAACCTAAGACCCCTGCACAGATGTAGCCCATGGAAGTTCAGTATCCAAGTGGGTTCCATTGTAATAGGAACAGAGACTGTCTCTGACATGAACTGATTGGCCTGCTCTTTAATTAGCTCCCCCTGAGGGGGAAGCAACATTACCAGGCCACAGAAGACAATGCAGCCACTTGTGATGAGACCTAATTGACTAGGATCAGAAGGAAGGAAAAGAAGACCTCCCCTATCAGTGGACTTGGGGAGGGGCATGCATGCAGAGGGTGGAGGAACAGAGGGATTGGCACAGAAGGAGAGAGGGAACCATAGGGGGGATACAAAGTGAATAATGTGTAATTAATAAAGAATTTTTAAAAAATTGATAAAAGAAAAAAAAAGAATCCATTTTGGATGGCTCACAGTGACTTGTAATCTCATGTCCAGAGGATCAGACAGCCTCTTTTGGCCTCCATTGATACCTGCACTTACTTGCACATACCCTCACACAGACACACAGACATCCATATAAATGAAAACAACTCTGATACCTTCTGGACACAGCCGAGGAGCTACACACATGAACTCACAGTAGTTGTGACAGCTTGCACACATCTGTTTTAGTGTTTGTAGTGCTATGAATAAGAGTGGCCTACACAGGCTCACAAATTTGAATGCTTGATCCACAGTTGGTGGAACTGTTTAGAAATGATAAGGAAATGTGTTCTTGTTGAAGGAGGTTTGTGACACCTGTGGGTTCTACAGACCCAAGCCATTCCTAATTAGCTCTCTCTGCTTCCTGTCTGTGGATTAGATGTAAGCTCTTCATTACTGTTCCAGTACCATGTGTGCGTGCCTGTTGCCATGTTCCTGGCCATGATGATCATGGGTTCTAACCTTCTGGGACCACTGGTCACTAAATTAAATGCTTTCTCTTCTAATTTACCTTGGCAATGGTATTCTTTCATGGCAATGGGAAAGTAATTAAGATAAGGGTAATCCCAAAGTTTGCTCAAGTACACAACAAGGACATTTGCTCAACCATGTTTGTATCAGCTTTATTTGTAATAGCCAGAACCTGGAAACAACCCAGATCAACGGAGGAATGGATACAGAAATTGTGATATTTTTACACAATGGAATACTATTCAGCAATCAAAAACAAGGAAATCATGAAATTTGCAGGCAAATGGTGGGATCTAGAAAAGATCATTCTCAGTGAAGTATCCCAGAAGGAGAAAGACACACATGGTATATACTCAACTTATATAGACCTTTAAGATATGATAAATATAATGAAATCTATTCACCTAAAGAAGATAAACAATAAAGAGGACCTGGGGTAAGATGATCAATCCTCACTTAGGAAGACAAATGGGATGTGCATTGGACATAGGAGAAAACAAGTAACAGGACAGGACCCTATCGCAGAGGGCCTCTGAAAGACTCTACCTGGCAGAGTATCAAAGCAGATACTAAAACTCATAACCAAATCTTCGGCAGAGTGCAGGGAATCATACGAAAGAAGGGGGAGTTAGCATGACGTGGAAAGGATAGGAGTTCCACAAGGACCAAATATATCTGGGCACAGGGGACTTTTCTGAGACTGTTTCTCCAACCAAGGACCATGTATGGATATAACCTAGAACCTTTGCTCTGATGTAGCCCGTGGCAGCTCAGTAACCAATTGGTTTCCCATAGTAAGGAGAACAGGGACTATTTCTGACAGGAACTCAAATGCTGGCTCTTTGACCTCCCCACACTCCAAGAGAGGAGCAGTCCTGCTAGGCCACAGAGGAGGACTTTGCAGCCAATCATGAAGATACCTGATAAAACCGGGTCAGATGAAAAGGAGGGAGGTCCTCCCCAATCAGTGGACTTGGAAAGGGGCAGGGAGGAGAGGAAGGAGAGAGGGTGGGGTTGGGAGGGAATGAGGGAGTGGGATATAGCTGAGACACAGAATTAATAAAATCTAACTACTAATAAAAATTAATTAATTAATTTAAAAAACATGAAAAAAGATAGGGGTAATCAGGGGAAGGGTGGAATAAAGATAAAATAAAAATAAATTGTACAAATTCTCAGTAGAGTAGTTAGTTTTTTAGTGTTATTTTAGAATAGAATTAAAATTAAAACATATGCTGGCATATATGTGGTAGTGTAAAGTAGTGAAGCCACTGGAAAGCAATCTGAAGGTGTGTCATGAAGTTAGAAAAGATTCTACTACATGACTAACCTACCCTGAATATGTACCCCAAAGGCTTTATTTCTCACCACAGAAACACCTGCACAGCCATGCTCACTGTGGCTTTATTCACAATAGCTAAGGAATGGAACCAACCTAGACGTTCATCCAAAACTAAACTAGTAATGAAAATATAGTACATATACACAATCAAAATATATTTGGACATAAAAAAATGAAGTTATGAGACTTCAGGTAAATGAAATAAAGTGGGAAAATTATATTGAGGGAGGTAACTCTGGCCCCAAAATACAAATACCTCATGTCCTCTCTCATATGTGGGTTCTAGCTTGAACTTCTGAGATATGTAAGTCTAACTTAGAATATTGTGAAATCCAGGATACTACATAAGAGCCATTAAGGTACACTGGGGAGAAGGAATCGTAGTATGCAGATAAAAATGGGAATAGAGGAGAATACTGTGAGTGAGGTTAAATAAAGAGAAGAGTCCAAAGTGGTGAAGATGAGGTGTTGGGGAGAATAATAACCTATAAGAGTGTGGACAAGCTATATGGAAACATCATGTAGCCCAGTTAAAACATAATTTTCTTCAAAGGATATTTGAAGGAAGCTGTCCTCTCTGGGTGCACTATGCTGCTCCTGAACAAAATCCCCAGTACTGAGTGTTAAACAACTCCACATTAGTTATTGGTTCAGGAAGTCCTAGGAGCCTCTTGAACAACACAGATTGTGACAAGAGCCTGCATTACCAGAGAAGTGAAGCTAGAACTGGGCTGGAAACCTCCTCCCTACTTGCTAGCTTTAATGGTTCTGGAAAGCGCTATGCATGCTCCAGCTGTGAACCCTGTGAAGGTGCCAGACAAGGTGGCCCAGCTGGTACACAATGGCATGATTGTTAAGGCGACAACTACTGCTCTCTGATTGGATTTGAGGTCTACCCCACAGGAAAGGACTAACACCTGCTACTGTAAGTCTGGCCAAAAATGGATGGGGAATTGATAGGCCCTAGAGAGAACGCCACTATTATTCAGTTAAATAAATATAGTGTTAAACTGAATTCTAAATATTTGTTGATATAAGCAGACAAGTGCTACTCTAAGTATTAATCAGGCAAGCCTCTTTTTATAGTGAACAGCTGTGATGCAGAGTTGTGGCTGCTCAAGGTGCTGACAATAAGTGATGGTTGAGAGCTCAGCCCTAACCAGGACTGTGATGGTTTGACAGAGATGACCCCTATAATCTCACTTCCTGGCACTATTTGGGCAGTTTATGTAGTACGGCCATGTTAGAGGAAGTGGAAGTGTGTCACTGGAGCAGCCTTTGTAAGCTCAAAGACTTGAGCCATTCCCAGCTTTCACGTGGCTTCCTGATTGTGGTTTAAGATGCGAGCTTTCAGCCTGATGCCATGTCATGCTTCCCTGCTTTGATGATGGTGGGCTTTAATCCCTTTGGAATCATAAGACAATTAAGCTCTTCCTTCTGTAAATTGTCTGGACCATGGTGTTTTATAACAGTAATAAAAAAATAGCTAATACAAGCTGGAATAGATGATGGAATACGAAGGATCAGAAAGAATATAAACACAGAAAGGGAGAAGAGCTACAACGTGACCACCTTTGGGCATGTTCCAGCCATTGCAAACATGAACCCACAGCAACTGGTGTAATCCACACAGGGCCTTCAAAGAGTGGTCTCTTCAATGAACACTCATGGATCAGGGAGGAACCTCTACCTGCTGAAATATGACTACTGATAGATTCTTGGAACTGGGAGTCATTGTCCTCTGCTGTTCACCCACCAATGAGACCACCAAGCTGCAATGGAGAGTTCCAAAGCCATGGTCACCAGATGGCTCTGGTTAAATGCAGCGAGTCAAAAAATAGTACAAAAAAGCATGATCACATGAAAGGGATTTGCAAAGAGAGACAGGATTGACAAAAGAGAAAAAGAAAGGCAGAAAATGGGAGTGAGAGTAACTATATGTTATCTATACACACAGACATACATATGTATATATATATATTTAAAAATACAAATTTAATTAAAATATAATAAATAAAATGAATTTAAAAGTACAATGAAAAAAACAAAATGAGATAAATATCAAGTAGCACTTATGCATCATTGCTATTCTATCAATGTTTATGCTTACTATTTAATATAAAACAAACCAATTATAGCATAAAAGTAATCAATTTCCAAATTTTTTAATCCTTAGAGATCACATCTTATTTATAATAAAATATCACCATCTGGTGGTATTAGTTTCAAACTACAGGCAAAAGAGCCTATAGGGTTTTACAATTAAAAATACAATACAATTATAATAATTAAAATAATTACATATTCAAAATGAAACCTATTTAAAAATAAACCAAGTAGTTTGTTAAGAATGAACTATAATATTTGAAGGCCAGTAAGCAGAAAGCTTTTTCAGACAGGGATATTCAAAAGCAGACACATGCTCTAAACTGTATGGTCTATAATGTAGTTTCTATACAGTATAATATAAAATCCTTTTCTTCTAGTGAGCCTACAGATGCTTTAATGTCTCATACGTTGAGTAACACTGATTTAGGGTGTGCTTGCCACAGAGCAGTTAACAGTTATTTAAGACTATATTCATGGTATGAGTGAAGGGAATTGGCTTGTTTCTACATGGTTTCAGCTCTGCAAATATAGCAATGGATAGATATCTTCACACACACATTTTCACATAATTTACAGGCAGGTTAAATGTGGGATGTGAAACAAATCAATAACAAAGAAGTCGGAGGAAGCACAGGCATTGAGCATGAAAAAGTAAAAAATCTGGAGGATGGGAGATGGCTTAAAAGAACATCAGGATTTAAGTTTGAGTAACATTCACAGTGAACATGCAAATGCAGGTGTCAAGTATGCAACTAAACACGTGACTCCAAAGATTGAGGAGTCTGAAAAAAATACACACTTTAATACCCCAACACTATTTAACATTATTTACAGCTTTAACGTTGGGGTTACCAGGTAAATAAACTCTTATACTGCAGAGAAAGGATCTAAGACAGTTGGCAATCCAGAAGTCCAGAACTGTGATAGAAACCAGTGCTAATGGCTAAAATCCACTTATAAGTGAGTATATATGCCATGTATGTCTTTCTGCTTCTGGGTTACCTCACTCAGCATGATCTTTTCCAGCTCCAACCATTTGCCTGTAAATTTCATAATTTCATTGTTTGTAATTGCTAAGTAATATTCCCTTGTGTAAATGCACCACAATTTCTATGTCCATTCCTCAGTTGAGGGACATCTAGGTTGTTTCCAGATTCTGGCTATTACAAATAAAGCTGCTATGAACATAGTTGAGCAAATGTTCTTGTTGTTTGGTTACACATCTTTCAGATATATGCCCGAGAGTGGTATAGCTGGATCTTGAGGTAGCAGTATTCCTAATTTTCTGAAAAAGTGCCAGATTCATTTCCAAAGTGGTTGTACAAGTTTTCAGTCCTACCAGAAATAAGGGAGGCTTCCCCTTTCTTCATATCCTCTCTAGCACATGTTTTCATTTGAGT
The DNA here is from genome assembly GCF_907164565.1 of Psammomys obesus. NCBI lineage: Eukaryota > Metazoa > Chordata > Mammalia > Rodentia > Muridae > Psammomys > Psammomys obesus. Next base: position 9,518,695 of record NW_026592732.1, read on the forward strand.
TTTTTATCTTAGCCATTCTGGTGGGTGTAAGGAGATATCTCAGGGTCCTTTTGATTTGCATTTCCCTGATGACTAAGGTGAATAGTATAGACATAGGAAGCAGGAGAAGACAGGGATAGGGTAGCAACCTACCACACAGGACTTCTAAAAGAATCTACCCAGCAGGGAATCAAAGCAGATTCTGAGACTCATAATCAAAACTTGGGCAGAGTACAGGAAATCTTATGAAAGAATAGAGAGAAAGGAAGACCTGAAGGGGACAGGAACTCCACAAGAAGACCAACAGAACCAAAAAATCTGGGTCCATGGGTTCCTGAAAAGAAGGACCCTTCTTTGGTCCTGCAACCAAGGACCATGCATGGAGAGGACCTACTCAGATTTAGACCATAGTCAGCTCAGTATCAATATGTGTTCCCTAGTAAGAAGAGCAGGGGCTGTCTCTGACATGGGCTCAGTGGCTGGCTCTTTAATCACCTCCCCTTGAGGTGGGAGTTGGAGCAGCCTTGCCAGGACTCAGAGGAAGACAATGCAGCCAGTCCTGATAAGACCTGATAGGCTAGGGTCAGATAGTAGTGGAAGAGTACCTCCCCTATCAGTGGACTAAGGGTGGGGCATAGGAGGAGAAGAGGGAAGGAAGGTGGGACTGAGAGGAGATAAGGGAGTGGCTACAGCTAGGATACAAATTGAATAAGTTGTAATAAATAATAAATAAAAAGAAAACAGTGTTAGTGGATGGAGACTAAGCTGTAGTTTGCTTTGTGTAAAGAAAGCCAAGGATTTCTTTAAAGACTTCTTAATTTTTACATTATGTGTATTAGTACTATTTCTGCCTATATGCAAGTGTCCTATGTGAATACTTGGTACCTTCAGAGGCTAAAAGAAGGCATAGAACCATCTCAATAGATTACAGATGGTTGTGAACTACCTTGTGGGTGCTGGGAACTGAACCTGGATCCTCTGCAAGAGCATCTTTCTAAGCTCAATAATTTTTTTTAAATGAGTCTAAGTGCTGATGAGCAAAGCGCTTCCTTTCTTGCTATTCTTTCATCCAAAGGCCATGGGTGCAGGTGTTGATCCATAAATTATTTTGTTAAGTGACCATTTGTAGAAAGTATCATTGGTAACTTGTCTAGATGTTACCTGTGACCAGAGAGCATGGCATCTTGAAGACAAGCGAGCTCAGATCTCATAGAGGAAAAACTCTTTCGAATCCTGGGCCTGTGGCTAGATAAAGAAAGTTGAGGAATTAGAGTTGACCACAGGGTGAGACCGTCACCAGAGTCATGATCAGTAAGTTATTGAATCAAAATTTGGCTGATTTATAAGGACGTGGAAACAACAACACATATGTGTCTTCCAGAGATTTTCTGCAGAAAAAAGCTGAAAAACAAGTGAAAGGATTGATGAGTTTTAGCAGTGTACACACACACACACACACACACACACACACACACACATGCATGCATACAAGCACACATTGATTTCTACAGAAACATGGAATGAGGGTGCACTTTGGTGATGCAGAACTGAAATAGAATGATAGCACGCAGCTTCACATGGTGTGTAAGGGGCAATGGTGCCAAGCATGTGCCTTGAATGAGAGCAAGGTGGTCCTCCACAGAGACGTAAAGATGGAGACTATGGTCAAAGATGCAACTGGGAGGAAGCATGCCGTGTCTGGTGTCTACACATTTTACTTTCTGAAGGCCTCAATCTTTTTATCAAGTAAAAGGCCCAACAGCTAAGAAAGGGGATGAAAGAAGCCATGGTGGACATTTTAAGATAGTGTACAGGGCGATAGTTGTTCCCTAGAGTGGGAAAGACAACGACTTTAAAATGCAGTATTTTTGCCCTCTAGCCATTAGTGTTAATTTAACATAAATTGAGAGAAACTTCAGGTTTGAAATAGTAAAATAGTCCTCACAAGTTAAACCGGGTGGGCACACAGTTTGATTGGTGTTTTGGCACACATGTATAATAAAGAAAGTGGAGCAAAGTACTTGACTGGGCTGATCATGCAGATAAACCATGGAAATGCTCTGAAAGAGAAGCAAGGGTGTGTCAGAGTACATAGCATTGCATGGATGCATACACAGGCTCTGATGAGTACACAAGCTTACTTAGGTCTAAAGAAATGGAGAAGACCCCAGAAGGGTTAAAAAAATAACTGCAATAGAAAATATTGAATGGACACATACTAACAGGTTGTTAAGAAAAGACCTTAGGAGGGACATAGGGGCAAGAAGCATAGGGAATATAGTTTTAGAATATAAGACTGGAAGATGTGTTACAGTGAGCAATTTAACAGAGAACATCTCTGTTCTGTCCAGGAACCGTCTATATGGTTCATGCTGTAGTTTCATACTATAATTCACAGCAATGCCTCTGAATTAGTGGAATGGAAAGAAATTATTTTTTCTTTTCAGAAACCAAATAATCACAGTAAGATCATTAGGTATCATAATTAAAACGATAATTGTGAGATAGGTAAATTTTACAAGCATCCAATTTTTTAGGTTAAGCACCTTGTTGTAAAATGCAAATACACAGGTTCTCTCTCATTCAAGAAACTGAGAAATGGTTCTGTGAATATAAGGTGAAAATGGGCCACAGGTACATAATAGACAAAGCTCAGTTTTATATCTCATAAAAGACGTCTTTGCACCAGACATCAATCTATGAATTCTCACACCAAACTGGAACTCAACCCGCCATCTTGCAGAGTGCTGCCTAAGGGATGAATCCCTGGGGGAAGAAAGGCAGAGGGAGACAAGTTGCATCCTCTTTCATAGAAGAGCACATAGGCCACATTGGGAAAACGGACCTTGGACTGGTACCACACTCCAAGGAGAGGGAGCACTGAATTGTTAAAGTTGGCTGTGAGATATGAGTCATAAGGAAAAGCTAATCAGGCTCATTTCTTTCTTTCAACATATTACAAAAATGATCGTCGAAAATTGACTATTATAAACAGGGAAGCTTAGCCTGGGTATTTTTGTCTATTTTCTCTTTATAAGAGCAAGAAAAGAGATGAATTTGAACTTCAGTGTGCAGAACGTGTCAGAACAGGGAAAGGAAATAGAGCAGCGGCCAGAGCAGCAGCCCGAGCAGCAGCGGCCCGCTCTGTGCTGCCTGTACATCAGCTTGTAACAAGCTCCCCCAGGATGGTGATGGAAGCTTCTGAGGGGGACTTGTGTGTCCCCAGCAAGACAGAAATCAGTCCCCGTGCTAGCCAAGTTCACTGACTGTTTCTGAAGCCATGGTTGCAGCTGCCACCCATCGGGGGCTTTGTTGTGCCAGGCCACATTTTCATCCCCTGCCAGGCAGCAGCGAGCTTCTACCACCAATACGCCTCCTCCACAGTTGGCTCCCAGCTGCAGGCTTCGTTACATTGCTTTACTCTCTGTTTCCACATGAATTTGGAACTTTTCAGCTTCCTGTTTCCTGTGTCCTGTTGAGTTTTCACACATACTCTTAGATATAAAAAAACACACTCTAGAAAAATGTGAGGAAACAAACTGTGAAGGGAAGTGTGTTAGCCCAGCCCTTGCTGTGTGTAAAATTCCATCCTGTCTCAGAGCCATGAAGCACGCTATCACATTTTAAACATTCCCTATGATTAATAAAAATCAATTTTTGGAAAAGACGCAAAATTCATCTTGGACTAGAAGGAAACTTTGATACAATTTTTATGAAGTCAAAGATGTCTCCTGGAATCTCATTAGTCTGAAGTTGGAGAAATTTTATTTAATAGCCAACTGTGTGACTTCATTCTCCCTCTTTTGGGTTATTCTAAAGGAAGAACGGGAAGAGAGAGCGAGAGATTAGTACTTTTTTTTTTTTTACCTAAGATTTATTTTTCTTCTTGTGACACACACAAAGGGGACACCCTGGAACACAATGAGGTTTAATTTACTAGCTTCATTGCCAGAAGTAAACCCCAGCACCAGCTCACACCGAATCTAACTTCCAGATAGCTCAAGAAAGAAATCTACCTGTTCTAACTCCCCCCAAATTCTCTGTGCTTTCACCTCCCTCTAGTCTTGCAATTATCCTTCTTACCCCATCCCTTGTACTGTCACATTAAACAGACCCAGATCAAACATGAAAATCATTAAATTCATACTGTTTGTCTAATTTCACCCTAACACTTTCCTGTGTACCACGTAGCTTTAATCTTAAAATAACTATTTAAGAAAGGATCATATACTTTATTATTACTTGAATAAAAAGAACAAGCCATCAAGAAGATTAAAGAATTTTCCCAAGAACTCATGAGTTTCAGAACCCAGGATTTTTCATGATGACATTAATCTCTCCTATAAATTTATGTGAATGTTCTATCAATATGTTTAAAGGCTATGCATATGTTATTTCTTGAACAGTATATTTATTAAATTGTTTTAAAAATTTTGTAGACAAATTACCTTTTTCATCTATGTGTTATATTTAAGATTCTATTGTCTTACCAAAATTCTTTTAAACTCAGGGCAAGTATTTTTCAGTCATAAATTATTATACAAAGTTTTAAGTCTTAGGAAAAATATTCTAGTCCTATGGTTAGACATTGGTGAGTAAAAATCTGAAAAGAATAATGTCTCTCATCTGTAACACAGAAAAGCTAGGTGAGTGTAAGGCTTTTTTGCAAGGCATACTAAAATTAGAGCCTATTTTACCCAGACAGTATACACACTTCTATTCAAAGTCTGATTACATCACAGTATCACCTGTACCTGTACCATTTCTAAATGTTAAGGGATACACAGATCCTCATGCCAGATCCAGCTTTCCTCCTTCCTGTGGACCCTGTCAGTCATCCCCTCCTTTTTCAGCCATTCCCCATTCCTTCCTGTCAGCTTTAATACCTAGAGATGCATTCTATTCTGGCTCTTCAATGCCAACACATGGCAAAAACTTTTGTCGGATATAGGATTGGTGAAGTTCTTTTCCCAATCTATAGGATGCTGTCCTCTAGTAAGGGAAGTGGGGACTGCATCTGACATGGACTCTCTTGCCAGCTTTTTTATCATTTCCCCTTGATGAAACTGTCTTGCCAGGCCACTGGGGAAGAGGACAGGCTCAGTCCTGAAACAATGTGACAAGCTGGGCTGTATGGGAAAGTGGCCCCCTTTTCTGAGGAAAATGGGAGTGGGGAGGAGAGAAAGGGTAGGACTGGGAGAGAAGGAAGGATGAGGCTACAACAAGGATGTAAACTGAATAAAAAAAAAAGAATTTAATTTAAAAAAAGAAAGAAAGAAAATTCAAATTCTACCCTGAATTCTAACTAATCACTATGAATTAAGGTTGGAAACCAACAACAGAAACAGAAAGTTTACAAAACCATAGAAACTAAAATTTTCACTACTAAATGAAAAATGGATAAAGTCAATAATTAAGAAAGAAATTAATTTTTTTTATAATTGAATAAAAATTTCCTTTGTCTTTCTAAGTGAGGATTGATCATCTTACCCCGGGTCCTGTTTATTGTTTATCATCTGTAGGTGTACGGATTTTAGTATGTTTATCCTATCTTATAATTCTAGTAGCCACTTATAAGTGAGTATATACTGTGTGTGTCTTTCTGCTTCTGGGATACCTCACTCAGGATGATCTTTTCTAGATCCCACCATTTGCCTGCAAATTTCATGATTTACTTGTTTTTAATTGTTTAGTAGTATTCCATTGTGTAAAAATACCACAATTGCTGTATCCATTCCTCCATTGATAGAGATCTGGGTTGTTTCCAGGTTCTGGCTATTATGAATAACGCTGCTACAAACATGGTTGAGCAATATCCTTGTTGTGTACTTAAGCATTGGAAGGAAGAGAAAACAAGAAACAGGACAGGAGCTTACCTCAGAGGGCCTCGGAAAGACTCTACCTAGCAGTGTATCAAAGCAGATGCTGAGACTCATAACCAAACCTTCAGCAGAGGGCAGGAAATCATATGAAAGATGGGGGAGTTAGTATGACCTGGAGAGGACAGGAGCTCCACAAAGACCTAATATATCTGGGCACAGTGGTCTTTTATGAGACTGTATCTTCAACCAAAGACCATGTATGGATATAACCTAAAACCCCTGCTTAGACGTAGCCTATGGTAGCTCAGTAGCCAAGTGGGTACCCTAGTAAGGGGAAAGGGGACTGTTTCTGACATGAACTCAATGGATGGCTCTTTGACTTCTTCCCTCCAACCCCCGAGAGAGGAGCAATTAATTGAATTGAATTGAGAAACCAGACATAAGTCCACATGCCTATGGACACATAATTTTTTTCTCTTTTTATTATTATCATTGATTATACTTTATTCATTGTATCCCAGCTGTGGACCCCTCTCTCATATCCTCCCAAATCCACCCTCCCTCCCTCTTCTACTTCTATGACCCTCTTCTAGTCCACTGATAGGGGAGGTCCTCCTTTCTTTTTTTTTAATTTTACTTTTTTCTTATCAGTTACATTTTATTAACTCTGTATCCCAGCCGTGTCCCACTCCCTCATTCCCTCCCAATCCCACCTTCCCTCCCTCATCTCCACCGTGCCCCTTTCCAAGTCCACTGATGGGGGGGGACCTCCTCCCCATTCATCCGATCCTGTTTTATCAGGTATCTTCAGGACTGGCTGCAAAGCCCTCCTCTGTGGCTTAACAGGACTGCTCCTCCCTTGGGGGCTGGGGAGGTCAAAGAGCCAGTCATTGAGTTCCTGTTAGAAAAATTTTTTGTTCCCCTCATTATGGGAAGCCAATTGGTTAGTGAGCTACCACAGGCTACATCTGAGCAGAGGTTCTAGGTTATATCCATACATGGTCCTTGGTTGCATGTCAGTCTCTGAAAAGACCCTGTGCCCAGATATATTTGGTCCTTGTGGAGCTCCTATCCTTTCCCCATCATACTAAATCCCCTTCTTTCATATGATTCCCTGTACTCTGCCGAAGGTTTGGTCATGAGTCTTTGTATCTGCTTTGAAAACACTGCTAGTTAGAGTCTTTCAGATGCGCTCAGTAGACTCCTATCATACGTTCAATGCACATCTCATCACTTGCTCAACCATGTTTATAGCAGCTTTATTTGTAATAGCCAGAACCTGGAAACAACCCAGATGTCCATCAACAAAGGAATGGGTACAGAAATTGTGGTATTTTTGCACAATGGAATACTACTCAGCAATCAAAAAGGAGGAAATCATGAAATTTGCAGGCAAATGGTGGGATCTAGAAAAGATCATTCTGAGTGAAATATCGCAGAAGGAGAAAGACAAACATGGTATATACTCACTTATATAGACTTATAAGATATGATAAAGATAATGAAATCTATACACCTAAAAAAGATAATCAAGAGAGTGGACATGAGGTCCTCCTTTCATTCGATATGACTGTAACCTATCAAGTCTCATCAGGACTGGTTGCATTTTCTTTCTCTGTAGCCAGGCAAGGCAGCACCCCTGAGGGGGAGGTGATCAGAGAGCCTGACACTGAGTTAATGTCAGAGATAGTCCCTGTTCCCCTTACGAGGCCACCCACTTGGAGACTGAGTCTATGGGCTACATCTGAGCTGGGGTTTTAGGTCCTCTCCATGCATTGTCCTTAGTTGGGGTATCAGTCTCTGCAGGGTCTCCAGGGCTCAGGTGTTTTGTTTTCGTTTGTTTGTCTGCTTATTTTCTGATTTATTTATTTATTTAGCTCTCTTGGTCTCCTATTGGAGCTCCTGTCCCCTGCAGGTCTTTCTATCTCCCCCTTCTTTCATAAGATTCCCTGCACTCTGCCCAAAGTTTGGCTATGAGTCTCAACCTCTACTTCGATACCTCGATCAGTAGAGTCTTTCAGAGGCCCTCTGTGGTAAGCTTCTGTCCTGTTTCCCTTCTTCTCCTGCTTCTGATGTCTATTGCATTTGTCCTTCTGAATGAGGATTGAGCATCTTCCCCTAGAGTCTTCCTTGTTGTTTAGCTTCTTTAGGAGTATAGATTTTAGTATCTTTATCCTATACTATGTGTTTAATAACTACTTATGAGTGAGTATATACCATGTGTGTCTTTCAGTTTCTAGGTTACCTCACTCAAGATGATCTTTTCTAGGTCTCCACATTTGCCTGCAAATTTCACGATTTCCTTGTTTTTAATAGCTAAGTAGTATTCCATTGTGTAAATGTATGACAATTTCTGCACCCATTCCTCTTTTGAGGGACATCTGAGTTGTTTCCAGATTCTGGCTAATATGAATAGAACTGCTACAAACATGGTTGAGCAAATGTCCTTGTTGTATACTTGAGAATAATTTGGATATGTGCCTAGGAGTGGTATAGCTGAATCATGAGGTAGCACTATTCCTAATTTTCTGAGAAAGCACCAGATTGATTTCCAAGGTGGTTTTACAAGTTTACATTCCCACCAGCAATGGAGGAGGGTTCCCCTTTCTCCACATCCTGAGTTTTTTATCTTAGCCATTCTAATGGGTGTAAGATGAAATCTCAGGATCATTTTGATTTGCATTTCCCTGATGACTAAGGGCATTAAGCATTTCTTTAAGTGTTTCTTTGCCATTCAGTATTGCTCTACTGAGAATTCTCTGTTCAGTTCTGTATTCCATTTTTTATTGGATTACTTGGTTTGTTGGTGTTTAACTTAAGTTCTTTATATATACTGGATATTATCCCTGTGTCAGATATAGGGTTGGTGAAGATCCTTTCCCAATTTGTAGGCTGTCATTTTGTTCTGATGACAGTGTCTTTGCTTTACAGAAGCTTTTCAGTTTCATGAGGTCCCATTTATTGATTGTTGATCTTAGAGCCAGTGTTATTTGTGTTCTGTTCAGAAAGTTGGCTCCTGTGCCAATGAGGTCAAGACTCTTCTCCACTTTTTCTTCAACAGGTATAGTGTGTCTGGTTTTATGTTGAGATCTTTGATCCACTTAGACTTTAGTTTACTGCATGGTGATAAATATTGATGTATTTGCATTTTTCTACATGTAAACATCCAGTTAGACTAGCACCATTTGAATATGCTATTTTTTCCATTGTATGGTTTTGGCTTCTTTGTAAAAAATCAGGTATCCATAGGTATATGGGTTTATTTCTGGATCTTCTATTTGAGTCCATTGATCCACCATTCTGTTATGTAAATATCATGCAGTTTTTATTACTGTTGTTCTATAGTACAGCTTGATATCAGGGATGGAGATACCTCCAGACGATCTGTTATTGTACAGGACTGTTTTAGCAATTCTGGGGTTTTGTTTGTTTGTTTGTTTGTTTGTTTGTTTGTTTTTTCATATGAAATTGAAGATTATTCTTTCAAGTTCTGTAAAGAATTGTGGACACCTGATTTTTAACAGAGGAGCCAGAGATGCACAGTGGATAAAAAGAACAGCATCTTTAACAAATGGTGGTTTAACTGAATGGCTGCATGTAGAGTACAACTAGATACATACTTACGCTCTATACAGACTCCAAATAAATTCAAAGACCTCTTCATAAAACCAGATACAATGAATATTATAGAAGAGAATGTGGAGACCAGCCTTGAACTCATTAGCATAGAACACTGATAGCACAAGCTCTAAGAACCATAATTAATAAATGGAACTCATGAGACTAAAAACCATCTGTATGTCAAAAGTACATCATTTGGACAAAGAAGCAGACCATACAATGAGAAAAGCTTTATAACCAACTACATATCAAGTACAAGGTAAATATTTAAAATATATGAAGAACTCAAAAAACTGGACATCAAGAAAACAAATAACCCAATTTAAAAAAATGGGTACATATCTAAACAGAGAGTTCTCAAAAGCAGAAACAGAAATAACTAAAAATCACTGGAAGAGATGTTCAACACCATTAGCCATCAGAAAAAATGTAAATCAAAGCTACTTTAAGATTTCATCTCACACCAATCAGAATAGCCAAGATCAACCAAACAAGTAAAGGGAACAATCTTCTATTGCTGGTGGGAGTGCAAACATACATAGCCACTGTGGAAATCAGTGGGCTGTTCCTCGGGAAGAATTGATCTACCTCAAGATCCAGTATACCATTCTTGGGAATATATCCAAAGGAAGCTTTATCCTCCATAGAGACACTTGCTCAATCATGCTCATTACTGCTCTAGTCACAACAGGGCACAAATTGTAAACAGCCAGAAGTCCATCACTGAATGAATGGGTAAAGAAAATCTATTTACACAATGTAATAATACTCGGCTTAAAAAAAATAAAATCATGAAATTCACAAGTAAATGGATAGAGCTAGAAAGAAAATCTGCATGAGACAAGCCAGCTCCAGAAAGAAAAATATGCCATATATTCACTTATAAGGGGCTGTTAGCTGTTAAGTTCTTAATAAGTAGGTTATAATCCATATAACTAGGAAGAGATTACAGTAAGGAGCTAGTGAAGAGGGAAGGATCTCTTTATGAATGAGAAACAGAAAAGATAGTTATGTATGTATTGGAGTGATGCTGGTACTGGAGTCCAAGAGGGATAAATTAAGGAATAGAGGAATACAGGAAGAGACAATGAAAACAAAGGGCCATTTGAAATGTAGTATGAAAACCTAACATAGTAAAGCTTTTTAAAATATATACATATATGAAAGCATTGTAAATTGTAATCACCAAATACTGATGGAAACAGAACCTACAAAATCCAACTACATATCACTTGCCACCAAATAAAACTTGTAGTCAGAGGAATAGTTATATGTAAATAAGTTGATGGCCAAAAGGACTCCATGCAACCCTTAAACAACCCAGACTGCTGCCAAGCTGTTGCTTGCTCCCTCTAAAGTGATGGTAATTCCCTGTTGCTAAAGACAACACCACAGAGCACAGAGAGATTATCTGGTGCCTACCTAGAGCTTTTACACACACTGACTAGTGTTCATGGTACTGGAAGTTTCCCTGTATGTCACCAGAATTGAAAGGTAAACACCAACCCAACTACAAACCCTAAGACCTATAATGTTAACCTACCTGCATGGTATGCTTGTGCAATACTGTCAGAAAGTTCTGACTATATTTAAGCTGCACTCCATAATGAGATGGAACCAGTGTCTGACACTTCCCCGATGGCCAAGAACTTAGACTAGAGAGGATGTAGACCTAGGATAAAACCAAATACAACTATTCTAGCAAAGTCAATAAAATGAATATCGGCAATGTTCTGCTATTCTCCTAGATAAACATCTTTCTCAGCCATCATCAGAGAAGCTTCCTTTTGCAGTAGGTAAGAACAAACACATAAAGTCATAACTGGACAATGTACAGAGAGTGAGAGACCTCAGAAATGGGATGTTTCCATCACATCCCTCCCTTCAGGGATCAGTAAACCTTGCAGAAAATGCAGCAGAAAGATTGTAACGGCTAGAGAACATAGAGAATACAAGACTGATGCATGCAATAAATCCCAGAGACTGTGACAAAATGCACAGGGCCTGCATGGGTCTGCACTTAGATGGGGTTTGAAAGCTGATAGAAGTGGACACATGCCCCCCCCCATCCCTAACTCAGAAGGTACCCGATCAAATAGTTGTTCAAAAATGAAAACTCAGTTCTCTCCAACAAAGTCTTCACAGGGATACAAACCACTCTTAAGGACATGTCCCATGCCCAGTAGACAGAAAGCACAGAGCCAACTCAATGTTTGTTTTTTGGGTTTTGTTGTTGTTGTTGTTGTTGTTTGTTTGTTTTGTTTTGTTTTGTTTTATCTCACAATGCTTTGTCTGGGCTCTTTTTTTTGTTTTCTTATTGGTTGGTTGGTTTTATCTCACAGATCTTTTGCTTATATATTATGGTTTCTTATTTTGTTTTAATTTTTTTGTGTGTGTTTCTAAGTGTCTGTATGTGTTTCTTGTGTTTTCTTGTTTACTTTGGCTCTTTTTTTCTGTTTGTTTTGTGTCTTGTTTGTTTATTTTATTAGTTTTAAAATTTGTATTAGTTTTTATTTTATTAAATTTTATTAGTTTTTATTTATATTCTAATGAGAAAGAAAAACAAAGGCTGTGTATCAAGGTGAATAGGGAATTGTGGGAATCTGGTGGGAATTAAGGGAGGGGAAACCATAATCAAAATGTATTATGTATAAACAAAATCTATTTTCAATAAAAAATTAAAAATAAAAAATTTAAAGCAAGGATAATTTTTATGAGATGGTGATATAAACTTCTACAGATGGACTAGAAGGCTCAACTAAGTTTAGCCTTGTTTTATTCTATTTGATTCACATAAAGCCATGACATTTTCAAAACTAATGTATCATAAATTGTTTTGACATATTATACAACTAGAAATGGCTGGTGCCCAGGATGTAGTAGCCACTAGGCTATTTGCTTGTAAAACAAACAAATAAAAAATTGATTGTAAAAAAAGAAATTATTAATTGCATGACAAAAGAAATTTATGAACAGGAAATGCATATTTGGCATAAACCATGTCAAACACAAAAGCAGATGTGATTTCTTAGTAAAGTAAATGACATTAGGAAATCTTGAGCCCTTATAAGGTCCAGAATTTAGCACTGAACTGAAGAAAATGAGCTTGGAAGGGAGTCATAAATGATCAGTTAAAGAGAGAGGGGGATGATAGCAGAGAAAAAGAAAACTGTCACAAAAGTTGAGGGAAAGTGTGTTTAAGTGATGCAGTGAGGAAGATGGGGAAATCTATCTGACGGTGCAGAGCCGTTCGAGTGAGAGGATCTCATTACTGTCCTTAGCAAGACATTTCAGTGCTGAAAGGGAAGGAGTGGATTCCAGTGTACTGGAAAGCAGTTAGGAAAACGTTACAGTGATTTTATGGAGAATTGGTTGTAACAGAAGGAAGGAAATGGGTCATTAACTATAAGAGAAAAAAGATGCTATCCAAAATTAGTTTAAAACCACCTCATCAAAATATTTTAAGAAGTTTAAAAATGCATGAAATTATAATTTTTTGTCTGTAAATATTTACAAAATAAACTGATATTTTTTAAATGCCCAGATCCATAATGAGGAACTCATACCTGGTATTGAAATCCCAGTCAAAAAATATGATTGAGGAAGTCTTAGACCCATCAGGGGAAACCTCGTGCTTTTTAGCTGGGTTGCCATAGTGCCAAGCTACCCTCTAAATAGTTATATTTATATCCATAGACAAAGGCTACTCTTAGACTTATCTAGAGAAACCACTCAATATATGAATATTCTCATGAAAACAAAGAATGCATGGCTGGTTAGAATAGTAAGAATTACTGATGGTTGAGTTCTCAGCCCTAAACAGAACATTCCTACAACCACCTTTAGGCATTGAGGGTCGCTTTGGGAGAAGGAAAAGGATGAACAAATGACAACACATGCTGGAGAGGTTGTGGAGAAAGGGGAACCCTCCTCCACTGCTGGTGGGACTGTAAACTGGTACAACCACTTTGGGAGTCAATCTGGCGCTTTCTCAGACAATTAGGAATAGTGCTTCCTCAAGACCCAGCTATACCACTGCTAGGCATATACCCAAAATATGCTCAAGTACACAACAACGACATTTGCTCAGTCATGTTTGTAGCAGCTTTATTTGTAATAGCCAGAACCTAGAAACACCCCAGATGTCTATCAATGGAGGAATGGATACAGAAATTGTGGTATTTTTACACAATGGAATGCTATTCAGCAACCAAAAACAAGGAAATCATGAAATTTTCAGACAAATGGTGGGATTTAGAAAAGATCATTCTGAGTCAAGTATTCCAGAAGGAGAAAGACATACATGGTATATACTCACTTATGTAGACCTATAAGATATGATAAACACAATGAAATCTATACACCTAAAGAAGATAAACAAGAAAGAAGACCCGGGGTAAGATGATCAACCTTCACTTAGAAAGACAAATGGGATGTGCATTGGACATATGCGAAAACAAGTAACAGGACAGGAGGACAGGAGCCTACCGCAGACAGGGCCTCAGAAAGGCTCTACCTAGCAGTGTATCAAAGCAGATACTAAGACTCATAACCAAACCTTCGGCAGAGTGCAGGGAATCATATGAAAGAAGGGGGAGTTAATATGACATGGAAAGAATAGGAGCTCCACAAGGACCAAATATATCTGGGCACAGGTGTCTTTTCTGAGACTGATACTCCACCAAGGACCATGTATGGATATAACCTAGAACCTCTGCTCTGATGTAGCCTGTGGTAGCTCAGTAACCAATTGTTTTTCCCTGGTTAGGGGAATAGGGACTATTTCTGACAGGAATTCAATGGCAGGTTCTTTGACCTCCCCACACCCCAAGGGAGGAGGAGTCCTGCTAGGCCACAGAGGAGGACTTTGCAGCCAATCCTGAAGATACCTGATAAAACAGGATTGGATGAATGGGGAGGAGGTCTTCCCCAATCAGTGGACTTGGAAAGGGGCAGGGAGGAGATGAGGGAGGGAGGGAGGAGTTGGGAGGTAATGAGGGAATGGGATACAGCTGGGATACAGAGTTAATAAAATGTAACTAATAATAAAAATTTGGAAAAAAAGAGCTGAAAGAAAAGAGAAGCACCCCCAAATACTAACTTCTTGGCATGGCAGAAAAGGCAGTTATGGCTGCCAACAATGGGTCCATACTAGACTGGGACCAGCACAGTCATTCATAGAATGCAGAGGGAGTCATAGGGTTCACCTCTTCCTGCTGAAGCACAAGCTACTGCTTATTTTGGGATAGAAACAGGGTTCGTCTTTTCCTGAGTACCTACTGCCATGCTCAACACATTCCCAACTCATGACTACCTCCCAACTCATCATCACAGAAATGACCCACATTAAACTCAGTGAAAGTCGGGGGAGATAGAGAAGAGCTACAGAGAGGAAGAGACTGGGAAAGTGTGGAAAGGAGAATAGAAAGAGTAGAAGTTACAGCAGTTAGAACTCACTTTACATGTATATATAAAACTGTTGACAGACAAATTTAATAGAAATAATGTATTTTTAATTGAAATACAAAAGTTTAAAGCTTACATATGAGTAAGAGGAAATTGAAAAAGATGGACATTTATTAAAATGAAAAGAGAAATGAAGCATTCAGGACTCCATGTGAAGTCCTTTCTTAGACTTTCTAAATCAGTACCTACAATTTCTTAAAGAAGTAATGAACTAACATCTTTCACTATATATCACTTTATGGTATATTTAATTTAATAGAATTAGTTAATTTGTTCTAGTCCTTGACTGCTGTGGTGAACATTTATGTTTAGTAAGTAGCAGCTTGAGTAACAAGGTTTCAGGTTAGTAGCATTAACTTCTAGGAGTGGAGCCTGATTCACTTCTCACTGATGGAAAATGAATTACTTCCAATTTTAATTTCTGTGAGCAGTATACCTATGAACATTCTTATATATGTTTTTTTTTATTTTTGGTAGTTGTTTTGTGTGTGTCTCTTTTGCAGGTCTACCTGAACTTCCAGATATAAGGTAGGAAGAATACCCGATCTCCAGGTGGAGGTGAAAGGGCTGGAAGAGAGAAGGGAAACTGAGGTGGGAGGGCATCCTGAAACAAGCTGGAGATCTGTGTCAGGGTAGAATCCTAAAAGGATACGGGGATGACTCTAGCTGAGACTCTTAGCTGCAGGGCACATAGAGATTGAATAGGTCACCTCCTTGCCAGGCAGGACTTCCAGTGGAGGGAGAGGGACACCAACCCACCCAAAAAACCTTCGACCCAAATTTACCCTGCTTACAAGACCTGCAGGGATAAAGATGGAGCAGGGACTGAGGAAATGGCCAACCAATGACTGGCCCAACCTGAGAATCGTTGCATAGGAGAGTGCCAACCCTTGACATGATTAAAGATACTGTGCTGTGCTTGCAGGCAGGAGCCTAGCATAACTATACTCTGAGAGGCTCTACCCAGCAGCCTATAAACAGATATTTTGGCCCTTTAGGCAGAGCTTGGGGAGTCTTGTGGAATATTTGGGGAATGGATAGAAGGTCCTAGTGGGGAAAAGAACACCTCAAGAAAGAGTAACAGAGTCAACTAATCTAGGCCCATTGGGGCTTACAGAGATTGAAGCCTGGACTGGACCTAGGCCCCTAACACATTTGTAACTGATGAGCAGCTTGGTCTTCATGTGAGTCCTCTAGCCAGTGGAGCAGGGGTTGTCTCTATGATGGACTCTGTTGCCTGTTTTTAGAATATTTTCCCCTATCTGGACTGCATTGTTTGGCCTCAGTCAAGAGGACGCCCTTAGTCCTGATGCAACTTGATGTACTGGGGTGGGTTTGTAGAGTGGGGAGGCTTTTCTGAGGAGAAGGATATGGGGGAAAGGGGAAAGAGGGTGAGAAGGTGGGACTGGTTGAAGAGGAGGAAGAGGAATGTGAACAGGAAGTAAAGTAAATAAAGACATAAATTTAATTAAAAATAAACAGAATTTGCGTGTCACCCTTGCGCAGGGGCCATGCTAACCTTCTCTGTATCCTTCCAATTTTAGTATATGTGCTGCCGAAGCGGAAAAAAATCAAAGAAAAAATAAAAAGAATACCTGACTCTTATTGGTGGTTGAAGAGGGGAGTAAAGAAGTTGAAACAGAATTTCATTGCTCAGCCTAATTTGATTTTAACTCAATTCTCCTGCCTTGACATGAAAGGTGCTTGGATTCCAGGTATGTTCCTGGTAACATATTGGGTTGTTGATTGTGACTATATTCAGTTTAAAAAATAAAATCTCACACAAAGCCATTAACTTTTAAATGGGTCAGACAAAAATGTGTAACTTAAAATTCAGAGAAGAACTGTCACTTTCTTAAGTGCATAATAAATAATCTACTTTTCCTTTGGTTGGTACCATTGGGGTTTAAGTACAGTGCATAGTAGAGGTTCTATGATCTTTGTCCTGTGTATATCATGGGTGCTCTGGTGTATGAGGGAGCTCACGGAGGATATGCTGCATGTGTGGATTCCAGGACACAACTTCACCTCTGGGGTCATTTCTCAGCTGTGCTTTCTCAGGTGTTGTCCACCTTGTGTTTCGAAAAATGATCTTGGCTTAGAACTAAGGAAGTAGGCCAGACTGGCTGGCCAGGGACTCCCAGAGGCTTCTGAGTTCTCCCTCCCAGTGCTGGGGTTACGAGCTCACCCTAGCACTGCCAGCTTGTCAGTGCAGGCAGTAATGATCATACTCGGGAGCCCAGGCTTGCACAGTTAGCATTTTTTCCAACTGAAATATCTCTTTAGCCATTCCCCTCATATTTTTCAAAATGATAGTATTTTTTAACCATATGATTATCCTTCCCTTTCTTTGACAATTTCTTTGACTCAATTCCATTTTAGAATCCTTCAAATAATCTTTGTTCCATATAGTTTGTAATTTAACTTCAACTGAAACACTTATGAAAATATTTCTCTTTTCTTTTGTTCCTTAATCAATGTTCAAATTTGAAGTTGACATTGAGCCAGCAGAAGGACTGTCTTCTACATTTTTATCACTAAAATATATATAAATAAAACACAATCTAAATCTATTAACATGCTCTCAGAACAACACAGCAATTCCCAGTTGAGTGTGACATGGTTTATGTGTAAATCAGTCATGGCAAATTTGAACTTTTCTTCCAAGTCATTCTCTCCTTAAAGCAGTTGTGGCTAGTAAGTGGGAAGGACAAGGATGGATTCTGAGGCACTCATTCCTAATAGTTAGTGGATACAAACACATCTCTCTTAAAGGACATTGTAAACTTTAAACTTAATTATTTTTGTAAATAAGAGATGAACAAGATATTACCTGAAATGGTTTGGAATTCAGTCTCAACATTAATAATAATCTTTGTGACATGCCAAAAAAGCTGACATATGCAAAGTTTGATTCCCTATCCAGTCCATTTTCCACAAAAAGACAAAACTGTTAAATTACATTTCTTGTTTTTCAGCTGTAAACTCTTAGTTTTCAATTTGGGGCACAATTAGGAGTGATATAAAAGATTTTTTATGGTCTTTTCACCCAGTCTCAGAGCCAATTATTGTACTGCTTGTATATGCAGCAAATAATATTACTCATTTCCCTTGTTATTTGCTTCTTGCTAACACTATTAAAATAAATTGTGGCTGCACTCAACAGATATTCTCTTACAGTTTCCATAATGTACTCAAACAGTTGATGAACAAAATTGCTTAACTGAGTGTCCGTATAAATGTGAAGGGGCCACGAGTGCAGTTAGGGTAAGGATGTCGGAACCTCATTCTCCCAGATGGCCTGTAAAACTCAACTCCCAGGTTTTCAAACTTGGTGCCTGAAAAAATGTGTCCTAACTCAAGGAACTCAGGGAAGAAGGGGAAAGTAGGCTTGGCAGTGTCCACTATGTGGTGGTGTTAAGGCATACAAATAGAAACACCCAGGATGCCCTTAACCACAAAGAAAATGTTTTCCTCCATCTTAATTTTCAGGACACAAAGAATAAAAGTGTAAAGTGGGAAAATGTTTGTGCAAGACTTTCTCCTTTCTTCAGAACCTTGGTACATGTTTCCATGAGAATATTGTTTTCTCCCTGCACTTTTTGATTCCACAAACATTTCTTAATAACATATTCTCTAACAGGAATGAGAATAGCTAAAAATTAGTGAATGATGTTTTTGATGTAGAACTCACATTTCCTAAAACCCCAGACACACATATATTTTAAATTGTTCTACTGGTTAAACCACACCTTTGCAACACTAGGCAAGCATTCTGTATCTACTCCCTCAAGCCTCTTCCCTCTTCTCTGGTTTTTGTTGTTGTTGTTATTGTTATTGTTGTTTGGTAGTTTGCTTTTGTTTTCTTCTTCTTCTTCTTCTTCTTCTTCTTCTTCTTCTTCTTCTTCTTCTTTTTCTTTTTCTTCTTCTTCATCTTTTTCTGCTTCTGCTTCTTTTTATCATGTATTTCAGAATAGCCTTGAACTCACAGTGTACCAGAAGATGGCCTTGACTTTCTGACTCTTCTGCCTTGAGTTTCCAAGTCCCAGGACTACAGGTATACACACCATTGTGCCTGACTCATAAGGTAGGGAGATGGATCCCAGGACTACATGGATGCTAGGTAAACAATCTACCTACTAAGAAACTTAACCCAAAGGAAAAAATAGCTCAGAAGACAATGTAGGAAACAGAGTGACAGTAGCATCTGAGCTAATGTCCAGAGGCAGATCTTGTCCCTTTGCACATGATGTCTTGAATGTCATATTATCTTAGAAGGCCAAGTTTAGAATAAAGACAGAGGATGTCATCAAATCAACGTCACAACTTCGGTCAGAGACTATAGCTCAAGTCCATGCTGGGAACTTAGTGGTAGATAGCAAACAAAATCTCTTCTCTACAGCATTGATGTTTTGGAATAATTCCCTAAACTATTGTTACTTTATCTAGGTCTGACAAACTAACAAATCATTATATGTAGCCCCTAATTCCTTTCGCTGATTCTCATTGCCTTATTTATTCCATTACCACAGTTATTATTTGAATATTTATAGCTAACTAATCTTCTAGTTAATTGATAATTAAATACTCCTTACTAAGGAAGAGAACTGAAAATATTCATGTAAAATATTTGAGACAGATTAGTTTATCTGTGTGGTGTGTTTCCTGAAAAACAGGAAAAAAAATAAGTTTTTACTTAGAATCTTTTACAGTTTCAAGCAAATGGTTCCAGAAAACAAGCGGGAGTAGCCATCCTAATATCTAATAAAATAGACTTTCAACCCAAGTTAATCAAAAAAGATAAGGACGGCCACTATATTCTCATCAAAGGAAAAATCCACCAAGAGGACATCACAATTTTGAATATGTATGCCCCAAATACAAGAGCACCTACATTCGTAAATGAAACAATATTAAAGCTTAAATCACACATTGATCCTAAAACCCTAATAGTGGGAGACTTCAACACTCCACTCTCACCAAGGGACAGATCAACTAAACAGAAAACAAATAGAGAAATAAAAACACTTACAGAGACCCTAAATCAAATGGACCTAATAGATGTCTACAGACCTTTTCATCCAAATTCAAAAGAGTATACCTTCTTTTCAGCACCACATGGAACGTTCTCCAAAATAGACCATATAGTTGGTCATAAAGAAAGCCTCAACAGATACAAAAAGATTGAAATAATCCCTTGTATTCTATCTGACCACCATGGACTTAAGCTGGACCTCAACAACAACAGAAATAACAAACTGCCTACACGTACATGGAAACTGAACAACCTGTTACTCAACGACATCTGGGTTAAGGAAGAAATAAAGAAATTAAAGACTTCCTAGAATTCAAGGAAAATGAAGGCACAACATACCCAAATTTATGGGACACACTGAAAGCAGTGCTCAGGGGAAAATTTACAGCACTAAGTGCCTGCAAGAAGAAATTCGTAACAGCACATACAAACAACTTAATGGCCCAACTGAAAACCCTAGAAAAAAAAGAAGCAGATACACCCAAGAGGAGCAGAAGGCTGGAAATAATCAAACTCAGGGCTGAAATCAATCAATTAGAAATAAATAAAACTATTCAAAGAATCAATGAAACAAAAAGCTGGTTCTTTGAGAAAATCAACAAGATAGACAAACCCTTAGTCAAACTAACTAAAAAGCAGAGAGAATCTATCCAAATCAACAAAATCAGAGATGAAAAGGGTGACATAACTACAGACACAGAGGAAATTCAAACAATCATTAGGTCATACTACAAAAGTCTATATGCTACAAAATTTGAAAATCTAAATGAAATGGACAATTTTCTTGATAGATTCCATCTTCCAACATTAAGTCAAGATCAGGTAGAAAGACTGAACAGCCCTATATCCCCCAAGGAGATTGAAGCAGTCATTCACAGTTTCCCCTCCAAAAAAAGCCCTGGGCCAGATGGTTTCAGCACGGAATTCTACAAGACCTTCAAAGAAGTGCTCACACCAATTCTCCTCAAACTATTCCACAAAATAGAAACAGAAGGTACATTACCAAACTCATTCTATGAAGCAACAGTCACCCTGATACCTAAACCACACAAAGACCCAACAAAAAAAGAGAACTTCAGACCTATTTCTCTTATGAACATTGATGCAAAAATACTCAATAAAATACTTGCAAACCAAATCCAAGAACACATCAAAGATATCATCCACCACGACCAAGTAGGCTTCATCCCAGGCATGCAAGGATGGTTCAACATATGGAAATCCATCAATGTAATCCACCACATAAACAAACTGAAGGAGAAAAACCACATGATCATCTCCTTAGATGCTGAAAAAGCATTTGACAAAGTCCAACACCCATTCATGTTTAAAGTCTTGGAGAGATCAGGAATACAAGGCACATATCTAAACATAGTAAAAGCAATATACAGCAAGCCTATAGCCAACATCAAACTCAATGGAGAGAAACTTAAATCAATCCCACTGAAATCAGGGACAAGACAAGGCTGCCCACTCTCTCCCTACCTCTTCAAAATAGTACTTGAAGTCCTAGCCAGAGCAATAAGACAACTAAAGGAGATCAAGGGGATACAAATCGGAAAGGAAGAGGTCAAAGTGTCACTATTCGCAGATGATATGATAGTATATATGAGCGACCCCAAAAATTCAACCAGAGAACTCCTCCAGCTGATAAACACCTTCAGCAAAGTGGCAGGATACAAAATCAACTCAAAAAAATCAAAAGCCCTCCTGTATACCAAAGACAAAAGGGCCGAGAAAGAAATTAGGGAAACGACACCCTTCACTATAGCCACTAACCACATAAAGTACCTTGGGGTGACACTAACCAAGCAAGTGAAAGACCTGTTTGAGAAAAACTTCAAGTCTCTGAAGAAAGAAATTGAAGAAGATCTCAGAAGATGGAAAGATCTCCCGTGCTCATGGATTGGTAGGATTAACATTGTGAAAATGGCCATCCTGCCAAAAGCAATCTACAGATTCAATGCAATTCCCATCAAAATACCAACTCAATTCTTTACAGACCTTGAAAAAAAGATTCTCAGCTTCATATGGAGAAACAAAAAACCCAGAATCTCCAAAACAATCCTGTACAACAACAGATCATCTGGAGGTATTTCCATCCCTGATCTCAAGTTGTACTACAAAGCAATAGTAATAAAATCTGCATGGTATTGGCATAAAAACAGAAAGGAGGATCAATGGAACCCCATAGAAGATCCAGAAATAAACCCACACACCTATGAATACTCGATATTTGACAAAGAAGCCAAAACCATTCAATGGAAAAAAGACAGCATCTTCAACAAATGGTGCTGGTCCAACTGGATGTCCACATGCAGAAAAATGAAAACAGATCTCTATTTATCACCCTGCACAAAACTAAAGTCCAAGTGGATCAAAGACCTCAACATAAAACCAGATACTCTAAATCTGTTAGAAGAAAAAGTGGGGAACAGCCTAGAACTCCTTGGCACAGGAGACAACTTCCTGAACAGAACACCAACAGCACAGGCTCTAAGAGCAACAATCAATAAATGGGACCTCATGAAACTGAACAGCTTCTGTAAAGCAAAGGACACTGTCATCAAAACAAAACGACTGCCTACAGATTGGGAAAGAATCTTCACTAACCCTTTATCTGACAGAGGACTAATATCAAGTATATACAAAGAACTAAAGAAGCTGAAAAGCAGCAAACCAAGTAATCCAATTAAAAAATGGGGAAAAGAGCTAAACAGAGAATTCTTGACAGAGGAATATCGAATGGCAGAGAAACACTTAAAGAAATGCTCATCCTCATTAGCCATCAGGGAAATGCAAATCAAAACGACCCTGAGATATCACCTTACACCCATCAGAATGACCAAAATGAAAAACTCAAGGGACAACACATGCTGGAGAGGTTGTGGAGAAAGGGGAACCCTCCTCCACTGCTGGTGGGAATGTAAACTGGTACAACCACTCTGGAAATCTATCTGGCGCTTTCTAAGACAATTAGGAATAGTGCTTCCTCAAGACCCAGCTATACCACTGCTAGGTATATACCCAAAGTTTGCTCAAGTACACAAAAGGGATATTTGTTCAACCATGTTTATAGTAGCTTTATTTGTAATATCCAGAACCTGGAAACAACCCAGATGTCCATCAACGGAGGAATGGGTACAGAAATTGTGGTATTTTTACACAATGGAATACTACTCAGCAATCAAAAAGGAGGAAATCATGAAATTTGCAGGCAAATGGTGGGATCTAGAAAAGATCATCCTGAGTGAAATATCCCAGAAGGAGAAAGACAAACACGGTATATACTCACTTATATAGACCTATAAGATGTGATAAACATAATGAAATCTGTACAGCTAAAAGAGATAATCAAGAGAGTGGACATGGGGTAAGATGATCAATCCTCGTTTAGAATGACAGATGTGATGTGCATTGAACGTATGACAGGAGTCTACTGAGCGCATTGGAAAGACTCTAAATAGCAGTGTTTTCAAAGCAAAGACTCATGACCAAACCTTTAGCAGAGTACAGGGAATCATAAGAAAGAAGGGGATTTAGTCTGATGAGGAAAGGATAGGAGCTCCACAAGGACCAAAGATATCTGGGCACAGGGTCTTTTCTGAGACTGACATGCAACCAAGGACCATGTATGAATGTAACCTAGAACCTCTGCTCAGATGTAGCCTGTGGTAGCTCAGTAACCAATTGGTTTCCCATAGTGAGGGGAACAAGGACTATTTCTAACAGGAACTCAATGACTGGCTCTTTGGCCTCCCCACCCCCCAAGGGAGGAGCAGTCCTGTTAGGCCATAGAGGAGAGCTTTGCAGCCAGTCCTGAAGATACCTGATAAAACAGGATCAGATGAATGGGGAGGAGGTCCCCCCTATCAGTGGACTTGGCAAGGGGCACGGTGGAGAGGAGGGAGGGAGGGAGGGAGGGACTGGGAGGGAATGAGAGATCGGGACACGGCTGGGGTACAGAGTTAATAAAATGTAACTGATAAGAAAAAAATAAAATACAAGGAAAAAAAAAACCCAAATACACTTGAAAAAAAAAAAAAAAAGAATCTTTTACAGTGGTTTTACCGATACTCAATCTCTGAGTTTTCAATAAGTCAAAAAAGTAAGAAGCTTACAAAATTTAGAGTCTCATTGCAGAAATGCCCATTTTTTTCTACTGAACTTGACAGACATTTATGATATATGTCTGAATGAAATTATCTTGTAAGGCTATTGTTGTTGTTATTGTTATTTATTTTCATTATTCTTAAAAGCTTACTTATGAATTGGAACTAATTGAAACATTCAATGACATTTTGGGCAAAATCTTCTCAATTAAATTTTTAGATTTGACCACAAAACCTAACAAAACATAAACAGTAAAATTAATTTTGTATGCCCGTCAGCAAAAATATATATCCTATTCAAGAAAAAAAAAAAAAACTAGAGTAATGACTTTATCTTTAGTTGATTAAATTTCCAACTGTTTAGATGAAGTTTGCCCTTTCCAAAGGTTAGAACTTCCATCTCTTTGTCATATGAGACTGGGGAAAGCTCAGTTGCACAGTGGCTGTCCAAGGGCAAGAAGACTGGAAACTAAAGCTGCCACTGTCCCGAGCAAAAGAACAAGTGACACTTCCTTTAAAACAAACAAACAAACAAAAAACAAACTCATTTCATCTTCCATTCAGCATTTTACAAGTCACTGATTGACTCCAAAGCATAAAGAGTAGCATTCCCCATTGACTGGACTTTCCTGTAAATGACCACGTGAGAACACCTCAGAATAATCTGTTCTCCAGTTTGCACATCCTCTTGATAACAATTAAGATCAAGATTTTTTTCCTTCCATTTGTTATTTGGTCACGTTTACCTATTCCCCTGCCCCAACACCCCTCCCTCCTACCAGCCAGCACACCCTCTTCCTGACTCCACCTCCTTTTGTTTTGTTTTATGACACTGTAGGTCCAGTTAGTGCCGACCACAAAAGCCAGGGTGTGGGGCCATTCACTGAAGCACAGAAAACCTACCCCAATGGCCCCAA
>NW_026592732.1:9543656-9561982 GCF_907164565.1 Psammomys obesus
ATGGGTCTTATGCAGATAGCCACAGCTTCTGGGGGTTGGGCAGGGGACTTGATATAGATGTCCTCCTAAAAAAATAATAATGCTTACATATCTTGAGATGTTTCTTACATGGTTGCAGTATTTTCTGATTTGTTCTCAAACTTCAGAAACTTTTGCGACTGATTCGCAACTCTAAAATGTTATGTCTTAACTCAAATAGGATAAGCTTGCCTTGGTTTAGGATAGGAAGATTTTTTTAAGTCAGACCATGTGGACTGGAATCTAGCCTAGAGATTTTTCTCTGCTAAAAAGAAAGATGAGGGGATTGAGCACACAAACAAAGAAAACATGGGAGAGTTATATTAAAAGATTATTAAGATTGAAGCGATCCGTTAGTGACTGCGTGCATACAGATCTTGCAGTGGCTGTGAATACAAGAAGGAGAGAAGAGTAATTTATAAATGCCCCTGTGGTAGTGTGGAAACAAGGATATCACCCATAAAGGACCATGAGCACTGTGAATAAAAAGCTGTTAGAGGGATTGTCACCAGGAAGACACAAGACCACAAGAAGCCAGTGTTCTCCAGAATACTCACTAAGGTTTCCTATGAAGACTAATACACATTCAGTCAAAAATGGTAAGCTTCTTATTTCACCCAATAATCACCATTGATGTCTCTGTGTTAATAAATGTCGAACAGAAAATATAACTCCACAGGTAAGTGTTAAGCTCAATTCCACAAACCAGAAGTTCAAAAAGTGGTGTTTGCTTTGGAAAGAAATGATATCTTAATCTAGTAAATTGAACAGTGCCGTATAAATGATGTTGGTAAAAGCAGAATAAATGATGTTGTTGAAAGCAGAAATTTTGAGTAGCATTCGATATGTATGGAATATGTATGTAATCTGTTTAGATGGATGAACATTGCTAAGCATCATAAGGACTAGACAAAGTTAAACTGTATAAATAAGTGAAGATTCAGAAATAAAATGCATTTTTCCAAAGATGCACAGATTTAGAATTACAGGTTAGGAGAGTCCAGAAACAGGTAAGCAAAGAAAGTCAGGAACGTGAGAGATTTGATGGTGCTTGCTGACCAGTGTGCTATGAAGACAAAGGCCACTGTACCCAGACATACTAAACAGAGACAATAACCAGAAGTCCAGCCAGTGTGGACTACACGTGATCACTTGCCGTGAACTAGGAGAGAAGCCTGCTCACTGAAGAATGAGAACAGATCTTAAGAGCTGAATGGCTCAGGAGTGAGGACTGTGTGTACCTACATTGCTAGTGTTTACCAGGAATTTGCACATCGTGTCAAGCTTTATGCTGCACCCCTAGCTGATAACTTCCCACGTCATTCTAGCAAAAACTGTATTGTGAATATTTTGAAAAGACTTTAAGCTTGCCCAAAAATAACCTGTGGTTTGTAGTGGTCAACTTCCCCAAAGCTATGTGTCTAGTAAGCCAACTTTGTAACTCCTACCTACCTAAACAGTGGCAATATGTCCTTGTACATTGTTCCACATGATGTTCCCTGATTTTGAGTCTCACATAGGGAGTGGAGATTCCAATCATAGTGAAGGTCAGTTTGCACAACTGAGTTCTGCAGAGATGACTCAGTTAAGAGCGCTTGCTGTTCTTTCAGTCACCAATTTAGTTGCCAGAACCCATGTTTGCTGACTCACAACAGCCTGTAACTCCAGCTCCAAGGAAACCGACATTGGGCTCTGGCCTGCTGAACACCTGCACACACATGTGCTTACACACATGTACTCACATATACTCACTCTCACCCAAAAATAAAATATGTTAAAAGCATTTTGAATAATTGTGTGGCTCAAGAGAGGTTAAGGGACATCAACATGAAAGCTAAAGGCTGTCAGCTGGAGAACAAAAAGCATCTGAAAATAAAGACAAGGAGATAAGGAAATAAATGATTAGACAAAACAATATGAGTAATCAAAAAGGGAATAACTAATTTAATGAAACAATGCTCCAACAGAAGAGCAAAGCAGATGGGTACCCAAGAGTAGGGAACAAATACATTCACTGTAGGATTAAATATGATAGAATGGAAATGGGGTGCCCAGCATAATAGGACGTAGCAGCCGGAAGCATGCATGAAGAGAACAATGGAGCTGAGTAAGAGAAGGCCAACCAACACTGAGAGCTCAGATTGGGACCTGAAGATCTCATCACACCACTCCCAGTTGTGAGACCTCAGGGTGGCTGCTAAATCTCTCTTTGTTTCTGTTTCCTTGCAGAGAATCCGATAACACCCCACACCACAATCTTACTATGACCGTGATTACAGTGGTCTGAGTAACCTTCACAGTCTAAGAAGGGCAGTGAAAGACAACCTTCCAACTTGTGATTGCCTCTGTATCTCCTCTTGTGCCTCGACCTGCACAGTCATAGTATGTACAGTGTATTACTCCAGCATCTCTATCATGTGCAGGAAATTTCTAAAATAATAAAAAAAAAATTCAAGCATAAATATTTCTCTGAAATTCTCTAAAAAAAGAAAGTACTCTAGAAGCTGATTACCACAAGTTCCTTCCCTCTAACACAAAGAAAACCAAGTCTCTTCAAGTTTTCCAGGAAATGTGATTCTAAAAATGCCCTTGCTGGTGTGTTTGATCTCAGTGGATTCCCTTGTATGAATCATAATGAAAGAATAATGCAGGGGTGCCAAAACCCGAAACCAACTGTCCACTGCTGAGATGCTAAGTAGGCAGCATGCTAATTCACTGTGCTTCCTTTGTCTTTTTAGAGGTCACCATAACAGAACAATCCCAAAAGAGGTGATGCCCACCAGCTAACACTGATTATTCAGCACAAAGGAACATATGCACCATGTGAACATGAGCCAAAAGGTGCTGATTATAGGATGGTATAAAAATAAAATACCCAGAGCCAAAAATATCCCAGCAGCCTAAAGAACATCCTTGGCTTCACTTTGATGGCTCGGCCCCTTCTTCAAACGGAAATGTTCTTTTATGCATTCATCCAGCTATTAACTCAGTGAATACCACTGGAGTGTTTAATACCATTCTGGGTGATGCGCTAAATTGCAGTGTTATTGATACCATAGGGATTGCAAAACTTTAGACATAAGGATAAAGATTCATTTTCTATGGTGATTTGAAGAAGCACAATTAATAAAAATACTTCTGTTAGCTCTAGATTTCGAATAGTGGAGAAAGAATAAGGCAGATGGAGGTTGAAATGTCAACTGTATTCCTGATGTCTTTGTCAAATGGGAACAGATGTCTTCCTCACGCTGCCTCCCACAATTAGACATGCACTTCCTAAGATAGCAATTCATCAGAAAGTAGTCACACACCCTCCCTTCAATGTCCTCCCTACATGTCCTGTCTCTGGAACTCTTGTGACATGAGTAATAAGCTGAAATCCTGAAGTTTCAGGATATTGCATGAAAAAAAATAGCATGAAACTCATCTTTGCCACCTTGGGTGCTGTTTTCAGGTGGGTTGCTTAGATCTGCACATCAAAAGCAACCTGTTTCTATAGCCCCAGAATCTAGGCTAGACTTGAGATGCACCTCAGCCAAACGACTGCAGCAGAAATGGAGACAAACTTTTTGAAACTCTAGGCCTCCAGAAGCCTTGCAAATGTGTTTTGTTTTTGTTGTATATATACCCATGACACTACACAAAACCAAAGCTAAGCTAGCCTGATAAAGGCTGAAAGATGATTTAGAGCAGAGATACGCCCTTAAGAGCCTATCCTGATGCAGCCAAGCTCAAGCTATTAAGTGATGTGGCTGATGGATTGCAAAACAGCAAAGACAAGAGTGATAAAAGAAGAGCCCAGCTGGGCTCAGACGGCAGCACCCAGCCACTGGCACACTGAGCTGTCTTGTCATACAGCAGTAATTCCTTGATATGCTGTTATCTTTAGACCTATTTTCTGTGATCAAACTCTAGCCTTAAAGCTCTAATGTTTGTGCACTAGGATATATGAGTAGTACTGTTCATGCCAGAACACTTTTCTAAGAATAAAATACAAAAATAAAACAAGGAAAAGATTTTAATTAGTATTAAATAAGGCCTGAAAGCAGATATGGCTCAATGATGCCTACTTGGCTTTGGAATTGATAACTACCAACACAGGTCTCGTCATGGATAAATCCCCGAGTAAATACGGTTAAGTTGAATGAAATGCCATACAGGGCCAGAAAAATAGAACATTTTTCACATGAAGCAATAAGGGATCAAACTGTAAAATAATATTAAGAGGCACAGACATGATAGGGAAGTGTCCTTTAAAAGATGAGGAGGAGGCTCAGCCTTAGTTTGGAATAGTGCTGACTTTTAGATGGCTGGAAGAAATAAACTGAAGTGAAATAAAGCAAGAACTTAGCACATACTAAAAATGTCCTGGGGCTTACTTTGTTTTATTATTAATAATATATCAAGAAGATGTATTCTATAAATATATTGCATGAGAAATAGTTTTAATTTACATTTATTTATTTGATGTGTAGAGGTATAAACAAATGGTCCACGGACAACCTTACTCACACTATTCTCGCTTTTCAGCAGGTGACTCCTAAGGCTGGAGTTCATGTCGTCAGGAACAGCAGTGACTGCTTTTACTGAAACATATTGGTAGCCCAAGAAATATTTCGTTTAAGTAAAATGCTTTAAAAGGGACAAGATGAAAATGAGGGAGCCAGTTACAGGGAACTATAATAGTACACTTTAGATGTTTAATATAGACCTATACTTAAAAAAAAATGTGATGACAGTGAATTATTATAAGAATACTGTATTAGGCATCTGGGTTAGAGTGATAATGGCTTAGTACTGTGCGTTAATGATATTAATGAAATAAATATAAAAGCAGATAAACCAAAGATATGCAGCCCTACTACACACTGGCTGTCTAGAGAAATAGACTAATTTTCTATGGGTTTGTCAAATTAACGGATGTGTATAAACATTTTAAATAAATGGAACAATTCTGGAAAGATACATAAGAATCAAACACAGCAAGTACTTTTGGGGCAAGAAGCAGGGTGACTAAAGGAGACATTATAGTGTGCTTTGGGTAACTGAACCGATGAAAACCATTGTAAAGACTGTAAAGAAGACATTGAAGTGTGCTGTAGGACAACCAAAACAATGAAGAGCAGGGAGGATGCATCATAAACCTTTACCAGCTAGTTCACAAAGCTCAGAAATTGCACCCTCACATAACTGACACGTTTCACCTATTCCTCAGCTGCTCTGAGGACATGGATGGATGGGCATGGATATTGCTTCAGCACCTTAGATTCCCTTGGTATAGCATGAGGCTGGCTGCAGAGGGTCGACACCACCACTTGATACAGGAAAGTGTGAGCTACGTCTTTTTGCAAAACATTGTCTGGGCATCAACGCATGCGCCACTACTTGTATATTTGAGGTCTTTTCTTCACCATCTCCAGATACTAAGCTTTAAGAACACTAAACACCATTTGTTGTCTTTTGTGCATTGCATGATTTTGGCTCCTTTTTTCAAAACTCAGGTGTGCATAGGTGTGTGGGTTTATTTCTGGGTCTTCAATTTGTTTCCAGCCTATTTCTATGCCAGTGTCATGCAATTTTTATTACGGCTGCTCTGTAGTTCAGTTTGAGGTCAGGTATGGAGATACCTCCAGAAGTTCTATTATGGTTTTCGCTATGCTGGGCTTTTTGCTTTTTCATATGAAGTTTAGAATTGTTCTTTCAAGGTCTGTGAAAATTTGTGTTGGTATTTTGATGGGGATTGCAATGAACCTGCTGATTGCCTTTGGCAGTGCAACTGGATATCTACATGTAGAAAAATGTAAATAGATGTATATTTATCATGTATCATATTTATCATGTATCATATTTAAATGTATCATGGTACATTTACACAATGGAATACTAAAAACAAAACAAAAAAAAAACATGAAATTTGCAAGCAAGTGTAATGGAACTAGAAAGAATCATCCTGAATGAGGTAACACAGACCCAGAAAGACACACATGGTATATACCCACTTATAAGCAGATTTTAATTATCTAGTGCAGGATAGACATACTGCAATGCACAGACCCCAAGATGATAAATCTGATGGACATCTTAGGCTTCATGTCAGCCCACTAGTTAGGAGAGTGGGGCATATCTCTATGTTGCCTGCTTTCTGATCACTCCCTTCAGACGGAACTTCTGTACAAGGCTACAGGGGAGGAATATGAACTCAGTCCTCATGTGGATAGAAGAGCTGGGCTGTCTGCTTAAGGGAGCTCTCCTATTCTGAGGAACAGGGGAGAGGGAGTGCGAAAAGGAGGGTGAAACTGCAAAGAGAGGAAGGAGGGGCCTATGACTGAGATGTAAAATTAATTAATAGAAAAGAACATTAAACAGCCAATATCACCACTCAATCGCTAATATCTAATACTGTGTTGCTGTATGTTCTGCAGTAACAACGCACATATTTAGTAGGCCTGAGTAAAATAACCAAGTGAGTGACTTTACAAATCTTTGTGATAGTTTGAATAAAAATGGCACTCACTGGCGCATAGAAAGTGGCGCTATTAAGGGGTGTGGTCTTATTGGAGGAAGTGTGTCACCGGGGACAGGTGACAAGCTCAAGCCATACACAGTCTCTCTCTCTCCCTTTCCCTCTCCCTCTTTCACTCTCTCTCCCTTCCCCTCTCTGTCTCTCTCTCCTTACTAACCTACCTACCTATCTCTCTGCTGCCTGCAGATCTAGATGTAGAGCTCTCAGCCACCTCTCCGGCACCATGTCTACCTGCGTGCCACCATTTTTCCCACCATGATGACAATGGATTAAATCTCTGATCTGTTAGCCACCCCCAATTAAATGTTTTCCTTTATAATAGTTGTCATGGTCATAGTGTCTCTTCACAGCAGTACTTATGAAATCTTACAGAAAAGACTTGGGTTGATCAAACATAAACTGAAAGTCTTAGTGAAGATTGACCATGGCAAACTTGGTGTTGGATATTTTTATAAATGATTTATCAAAGTCTTCTTTCACAGAGATAGAGATACTAGTTGGATTCAAGCATGGTGCCTGTGTTAGTGAGTGTGTGTTCATGTTTGAAACCATTCCTCAGTCATTTGTGTGTTTAAAAGTTACACAAACAAATACATTCACAGTTTGAAGTCTATTCCTTGGGTTTGTTGAGTGTCAAAATAAATTGTTTGATGACTTGATGATAATTTATATTTGGATCATTTGATGTTAGATAAAACAAAATCAGTTTACCATAAAAGTATATAATTGATCCCAGAGAGGCTTAAGCCACAAATAGGCTTCCAGCTAGTAGCTAATGATGAGTGAAGCACATATTTTTTTTAAGTCATGGAAGAGTTTCTCCATGTTCTGTTGTCTGCCTCGATGTTTCCAAAACTAAGAGGAGACAGTGC
Organism: Psammomys obesus; assembly: GCF_907164565.1. NCBI lineage: Eukaryota > Metazoa > Chordata > Mammalia > Rodentia > Muridae > Psammomys > Psammomys obesus. The sequence goes on from NW_026592732.1 coordinate 9,551,070, forward strand.
CATACTTAGAAACAGGCAGCCAACTTCAAATGATCACAGATGAAGACTTTGAGATTTCTTGATGCTGCTTGGTCCTGATGGTGATGTCTGAGATTCTCCTTCGGTGTCTTGTAGGTTTATGAAAACCCTACTCCTCAGGATACATTCTATGCCACCTTTTCTTCTTATTCCAGTAACTGTGACATGTTTTGGTTCATGCTGCACTGTTTCCCAGCTGTTATCTTTGACCTGACACACTTCCCATTACCTCAGTTATGGCATGACTTCGAGCTGCTGGTGGATGCCCTGCTTCTGCTTCTTGTTTTCTTGCTTCTCTGCAGAGACAGAAGCTCTTCTGGTATCTCTCTGACACAGAGTTGGACCTCACAGGGTATGAACAGCTGCCTCTCCTAAATTTAATAACTCTTTGGTTGAATATCCATCAAAATTTATATTGAACCCTTCCAATAACAAAAGGCTCATTTCTTCAAAGTCAAATCATTACATTTAGCACTTTTCTGGAAAGGTCTGAATATGGAACCAGATTTTTGTTTGCAGTTCTATTCCTTGGGATTCTATTTGAAAAACTGCCTTAAGCCTGCATATAACTAGAATAAATAGATCATATTCTTCAATACATGGGGTCTATAAAAACATGGGGTCATCATGACATGTCTGTACTTCTGACTCTCCATCATGGCATGTCTATACTTCCAGCTTTTGGCTGTTGCATAGGATGGTGATGACCAAGGAGAAGAGCTTTTCAAAGCACAGATACATTCTGTACTAGGAAACACATTACTTAATTATTGTATGTATTTTATTGTATCTGGTATTATTTTCAGCTGTGAGGCTTAACATTCTTCTGTCTCCAAATCCAAACAATGGAAAAATGTTAAGCTGGCATTTATCATATTACTAATACATATAAAAGTATAGAAATTTATATTTGCTTAAAGTAACCTTTATTTACATTGACTGCTGAATCCCATCTTAACATCAGTATTATGCTGAATGATCCTTACTCTTGTTTGTAGTTTACTTAAACTGTTTATATAAATTATCATTTTCCATAGAATAAATAAAAATACATTGTGTAAGGCTCTCCTTTATCTTTGGTAATAATATTCTATAATATAGGAATGGTTCATTTTTGTCAGATTTATGTATTCTTTCTTATGTGTACAAGTACTCCTGTATGTATACCTGTGCACAACATGCACGGCTGTTGCCTGCAGAGTCCAGTAGAAAGTGTCAGGCTCCTGGAACTGGAGTTACAGATGTCTGTGATGCCGTGTGGATGCTAAGACTTGAATCTGGTGTTCTCCAAGAACAACAAGTGATCCTAACTACTGCACTATCTCCTCAACTCCAGTAACAGGCATAACTTTTGATATTTACAGTGATCCATAGATACTGGCTCAGCCATGCTCATTCCCGCTTTATTCACAACAGCTAGGTAGTGGAAATGATTAACCTTAAACTGATGAATGGATGATGAATGGTACATATACACAATATTCAACTTTAAAGAAAAACTGATATATCATGGCATTTACAGGTAAATGGATGGAGTTTGAATATATTATACTGAGTGAAGTAACCAGTCTCAGAAAGACAAGTTCTTCAGGGAGTGTTCTCTCTCAGCTGTAGGTCTAGCTCCAAATTCTCAGAGAGAGTTTATACCCTGGAGTAACCTCAGAAATCAGGAAGGTAAAAAAAAAAAAAAAAGACTATAGAGAGGGATCACTAGCGAGGAGAGTAAGTGGATACAAATGATATGAAGGGAGAGACATGGTGGGGGAGGATAAAGAGATCAGTACAGAAGAAGCAGAAGGAGAAAAGGAAAATAACACTAAAAAGTATTTGAATAGGGAATAAAGAATATTTTAGTCATCTAAAATTATACGTAGTACACATCAATGTGTGAGCAGACATGTGTGTTGTGTGTGTGTGTGTGTGTGTGACTTGATAAGTCCATTTAGTGCTGTGTATGTGTGTTTAGGACTACCCAATTAAAGTTGGATAACAGAAGAGCCATGAGTGTTTACCTAATAGCAACTTAACAATGATTATGGGGATTAGTGCTTCTAGTGATTAAACAGTACATATGAACATCGTCATATTATAGAAATACCCTGCTATCACTAGACTGCTAAGTTGACAAGATGTTTTCAAATATTTGGCTCAGTGTTGTTTTGATACATGTAGCAAGAAGACTTCTTTCTTTTCCTCTTTTCAATACTGATACTTGCTGTGTGCCTATTCCCTTTACACTGGAACATTCCCTCATGGAGAACATGAGATGGGTCATGAAATGCATAGGAAAATTACAAGACTCGAGAATCACCTCCTCCAAGCAATAAACAATCACTGGACAAAGGAGATCCCTCTGTGACAAGGATGCCTATGACGTTACAGGATAGATGAATGATGCAGCTTTCATGACTTCTCACCCCTACTGGAGTAGACATTTTCATGATGCAGCTACCTCTATCACCCACGCTCCTCTAACTCCAAGAATACCATTGATTCAACAAAATAGACATCAGTGCAACTGCTTATTTGCTTAGTTATTGATGCTCTGTCTGGGGTGAATATATGTTTGTTCACATCTCCTAGGAGATCACATGATGATGTCATTATTCAAAAGGAAAACTCTAAAAGGAAAAGGCATTTATAAACATTCTGTGTTAGCATATCTTTCTCATCTCTCTACAAATATTTATTTCATGCACATCAAATATTCATCTTCCCAAGAGCCTACCCTGACTTAGGTCTCCAGCTTGACACAGAGATGTCCCCACCCTCGGTTTCTCTTTTCTCTACAGGCCTTCTGTCCTCTCGCCCTTGCTCTCCTCAGGTCTGATCTCCACCCTCTTAACTCTGTGTGCCCCCTCTCTTGGTCCCTCTCTTCAGCCATTACCTCTTTCTATTCTATCTCCCCTTCTGAGTAGATTTATGCATTTTCACATGGGTCCTCCTTACTATTTATCTTCTTGGGGTCTGTGCCTCATAGTATGCTTGTCTTGTACTATACGGCTAAAATCCTTTTATAAGTGAGTATATACCATGCATGTCTTTCTGGGTCTAGGTTACCCCACTCAGAATGATCTTTTCTAGTTCCATCCATTTGCTTGCAAATTTCATGATTTCCTTGTTTTTATTAGCTGAGTAGTGTTCCATTGTGTAAATGTGCCACAATTTCTGTATCCATTCTTCAGTTGATTGACCTGTAGGTTGTTTCCAGATTCTGGCTATTATGAATTAAGCTGCTATGAACATAGTTGAGCAAGTATCCTTATTTTATGGAGGAATGTTTTTAAAGTATAGACCCAGGAAAGGTATATAGCTGGATCTTGAGGTAGTTATTCCCAATTTTCTGAAAAAGCCAGATTCATTTCTGAACTGCTTTTACAAGTTTACACTCCCACCACCAATGAAGGAATGTTCCCTTTCTCCACATCCTTGCTAGCATGGAAATTTTGATCTTAGCCATTCTGACTGATTTGAGATGGAATATCAGAATCATTTTGATTGGCATTTCCCTGCTCCTGGGAGGATATGAGGGGAATTCAAGCAGGGACTGCTAGTAGCAGAGACAATAAAGACTGATGAGGACAGCCTCTAACTAGACTAGTCTATTAGTAAAATGGCATGGAACACCAACCCATTCACAAAAACCTCGACCCAAAATTTGGCCTGCCTACAAGATGTGCAGGGATAAAGACAAAGCAGAGATTGAAGGAATGCCCAACCAATGCTTGTCCCAACCAAAGATCCACCCTATCGGAGAGTGCCAACCCCAGACACTACAAATGAGACTCTGCTAAACTTGCAAGCAAAAACCTGACAGAGTTGTCTTCTGAGAGGTGCTACCCATCAGTGCCTCAGATGCTGAGACTCACAGCCAAACATTGGGCTATGCATGGGGAGTCTTGGGGAATAGTGTAGGAAAGAGAAAAAGACCCAGAAGTGACAGGAACTTCACAAGAAAAACAACAGAGCCAACTAACCGGGGCCCAGAGCGGTTTGCTGAGACTGAAGCAAACCAAGGATCATGCATGAACTGGGCCTAGGTGTCCTACAAAGATGTAGCAGATGAGCAGCTTAGGCTTCAAGTGGGTCCTATAGTAAGGGAAGTGGGGACTACATAGGACATAGATTCACTTGCTAATTTTTAGATCACTTTCCCCTGGTGGGACTGCCTTGACAGGCCACAGGGAAAGAGGACATGCTCAGTCCTAATGCATCTTGATAAGCTGGGGTGAATGGGAAAGGGAGTTGCCCTTTTCTGAGAAAAAGGAGAAGGGGAATGAGAGAGGGTGGCACTGTGAGACAAAGAGGGAAGGGGCTACAAAGATGAAAGTGAATAAAATAAATAAATGAAGGGAAAGGGAAAAAAAAACATTTATATTTAGTAATTATCTATTGATATTAATTGTGTATTGATTCAAGAGATTTTTGTTTTGGTTTGTTTTTTTACCTAATTTCAACTTACCTTCCTCTTCTCATTTTTTTCTCATTCCTGTTGTTTCTAAATGTTCAGCAGTTAAGAGTGCACACAGTTCTTCCAAAGGACCTGGTTTCAGTTCTCAGCACCTATATTGGGTGGCATACAACCACCTGTAACTCTTTCCTCAGGAGGATCTGTTGTCTCTGGACTCCTCAGTCACCTATACTTATATGCCATACCACCCACAGACAAACACACACACACACACACCCCTCTAATTTTTAAATAATAAAGATATTTCTAAAAAATACAATATATGTGTTATCTTATGCTGGTAAATAAATGACAAACTTCTGTAAATACTAAAGTAAATATCTTTTTAAATTTTTCTTTTGATTTTGATTCAATCAATTTCGCCAATTATAAAGTAGATAACAAAGGTCATCTAATTGCTGTCCATAATATTAAAAATGCTATTACTTAAGTCTAGGAAATTCAAGTACAATGTATTTGTCCACTGACACACTAAATAGATTGTGGGGATCAATACTAGCTGCTGCAAGGCCAACTGTCTGATTTTTTGATGCATTTATTATCAGGTTTTATCAGCTATTTAGTAGTCACACTTCTGCCTTGAAGTGCCCAGGCTGGACGTGTAATTCATGGCATAATGGAATGCCAACACAAGCTAGAGCTAAGGAGTGCTTTATTTAAATGTATCATTTCATTTTTAAGGGCACTTGAACACTTGTTTATAAAATTCTAATAGTGAGCGTCCAAATCTTCTATCAGCATCTTAATAGCCTTGTATTTGCTTTCCACAGATGTGTCTCCTAATAAATGGCAGGAAGAGCCCTTCTCGTGATTACATACTTAAATGCATTGTTGTGTCCACTTGTAATGAAGATGAAGCATATCTGAGGAGCAGCTCCTTCCAAGTTCAAACGCTGAGCACCACCATGGAGAAGTTCAGGGCTCAGAGCTGCTGTGCTGGGAGTACAGAGAGACTGGGCGCCCTCACACAGCAGCTCTGAACCTCCCTAGTAAGGGTTCCAGATCTTTTTAATTTCTGTTTTATCTCTCCTCAGCTAACAGGAATTCATTATCAACCCACTAAGTAAAAGCAAATAATTGCACTAAATAAACAGGGAGGTAATTAATTGGTGTAATAACCACTAAGTGATTGAAGCTCTCTGTGCCTTGTATTTTCCTTCCTAAAGCAGGAGGGAGATGTCCTGGCAGCCAGATAGTGACAAGCACAGTGGAGGATGGAACCGTACCTCACAGGTGCCTAAAACAGCACACACTCCTGGGCTTCCTACAGCAGAAACACTGTGCTCTATTCTTACTTTCATTTGTAAGAAACTGGATGGGGGATTTTAGTAATATACTACAGGACAGACATACTACAACACACAGATCCTAACAAGATAAGTCTGATGGGCATCTTAGGCTTCATGTGGCCCCACTAGTTAGAGGAGTGGGGGATATCTCTGACATGAAGGATGTTGCCTGTTTTTGATCACTTCCCCCGATGGGACTTCCCTACCAGGCCACAGGGGAGGAAGACAAACTCAGTCCTGTGTGAATAGATGAGCTGGGGTGTCTGGGTAGGTGTCTGAGGAATAGAGGAGAGGGGATGAGGGAGGAAAGATGGGACTGGGAGAAGAGGAGGGAGGGGCTTATGACTGAGATGTAAATTGAATTAATTAGTTAAAAATTATATAAAAAAGACACTGGATGGAAACTCTGAACCTTTATGATAAAGACTGGAAGAGATGAGGTAAAATGTGAAAACAAAAAAATAGAAACAAAAACTGGATTTGAATGATAACAACCTTTGACTTTCTCCCTTTCCATATCCCTAGCCTAATCTAGCTTTCACTATTTCCCTATAAATCAACTCTTTGGACATGGAATTTCCCAAGGCCCTTCAACTGCTAAGAAATGAAGTGTAAAATCTGAGTCTAGCTAAAGGAAGAAGCGGCTGGGATTAAAAGACCAAGATGAAAGAAAGAGTGAGATTAAGTCTCTGTAAAGGCTGGGGCTATTGGAGCAGAGTTCCAATACGATTCATAACATTTGCAGAAGAGCCTAAGGGCAATAATAAAGGGGAAATACCTTCCAAACCAGGACATTCCACCCCCAATGAGAAGGAAGCTTTTCTTTTTTATGTTTTTTTAAAGTCTCCCACTTTATTTTATTTGAACATAGTACAATGGAAATCTTGAAGGAGGACACATTTGTCCACATTAATCAAGTGCAATTCCCTATGCCGGTTATCTTACTGTCTTTATAGAAATGGCCTACTTTCCCATTTTATACATGAGAATGCTAGGAATCATTCTGACTCCCCAATCAAGACTAACTAGTTTACAACCTCCACAAACAGCAATATATCTCAAAGTTGTTATATCAGAATCAGGTTCTAGCCCTGAAGAGTGGATTGCTCCCTCATTCTTTAATAAATTGCTTACATAACTCATGTTGTAGTTACTCCCAACCATAAAATTATTTTTGCTGCTACTTCATAACTGTAATTTGGCCACTGCTGTGAACTGTAAAGTAACATAACCTGATATTCAGGGGGTATCTGACATGCAATGCCTATGAAAGGGTAAGTCCTCACCAAAGGGGTCATGACCTACAAGGTGAAAACAGCTCTTCCTTCTTGAATTTCACTGTGAGAAAAAAAGCAATGTGTAAGACACCAGATATTAAAATCCCTAATATTACCACGAGTATTTTAATAAATTTACTCAGAACTTATGAGAGAAAGCAAGAGAGTGAAAGAAAGAGAGAATATCTAAAGAAATTCTGCTTGATAGTGGTGGTTTTGAGATGTTCTTGGTGTCACAAAAAGGCCACAAACTCACTTTGTACTCAAGGATAACCTTGAACTCAGATCCTCTTGCCTCTAAATCCTCCAAGTGCTAAGGTTCCAGGCAGATACACACTGTCAAACCTAGCTTCAAATAAAACAACTCTATTGTGATGATTTTTTATCAAGCTTCTAGTTCAAGACATTCAATACATTTAAAGGAAAGTGTGGAGGGTAAAAAAAAAACTTAACAATATATTTAACATGGGAAGAAAACAATGTTATGTGAAGAGTCTGATGAAATTGTCAAATTTAATAAATATCCTGGGAAATGTAAGGGTTTGAGAACGGTTCTTTGATTTTGTTGAATAAACACAAAATGGTCAGGAAATAACTAGCAATAGATATAACTTCTCTCTTATTCCTCCCCGAGAGTCCTCAAAGACCATAAATGTATTTGATAAAAGGTTCTCTTGTGTCTGTGGCAGCAGTCAGATGAATGCCGAGCATCAACAGTGAGAATGTGACAAATGTCATGCCACAACTGTAGGATCACAGGGACACGCACAATAAAGTATCAGAAATAAAGAAAAACTCCCTGACAAGATGTCAAGTGCAGATGCTTTCTTATCAAAAGAGACAACAAAACACAATTACAGTTCAGGAGAAAAAAATTAGGGAGGAGAGAAAACAGAAAGGTCTTAGAACAAAACGTTGACTTCAAACTAAATGTAACAACAGAAAACAAGACTTCTTTCCCTTTGGCTGGAATGCTGACAGGGACATAATTGACATGCTCTTGAGAAAAGAAAAATAATTGGTTGCATCAGGTACAGAAGAAAACATGTCATCTAGCAGTCAATGACAGGGGTTTTAGCACGTGTCCCGTCATCAAGGAAGAACACAGAGCTGCTTTGACATGTGAGGCCAAGTGAGGTCTATGTGCAGCTTTGGGCAAGTGACATATAACAGGCTCAGAGAGTATCACCCATCGCATCCCAAATTCTCTTCAGTGTAGACCTTGGGCTGCCATATAATGCCTTATTAATGTCAGATGCACACTGTAAGGAATTCAGTGTCACAGCCCTCAATCAAAGCACCTCTCTAGACAGAGGAGGCAATGCCAACATTCTCTGTGTGCCTAGAGAGGGTCGATCCAGCAGTCATAGAATCACATTGAGGAAAAACAGCAGTTCTTATTCTTTGACATATGTCAGGCAATAAATACAGGCATTGTTATCATGAATCTAAATATATTCCATTATATTAGGCTACCTAAGCTTGAATATGGTATAACATATACACATATGTTGTTCCTATTCCAAAAAATCTAGTATTTTAAAATATATATTACAAATTCATATTACATGAAATATATTCATACATATATTGTACTATATATATTTACTGATGTGTGGGTAGCGGTGTACCGATATATATGAGAGTAAGGGTATAAAGTCAAGGAATCCCACCAATGACTTAAAGTATTTGAACCTTGTTGATAACTGTATAGGTGAGTTTGTATCAATATTAGAATAAACAGAACTAGATTAGAATGAATAATACTACAATAAACTTTCAAGCATTGAAAGGGTTTTTTGTGGGAAAATATTGTGTGCCTACAGTTAGATATTTTATTGAATAAAATACAGAATTTGTCCCTACTTCTTTACAGCTAAACTAGTTTGAACTGCAGAGAAATTCAGAAAATACAAAGAATGACCTAGCAAAGTGCTAATGGGATCTTAAAGGAATAATGAAAGCCTGTAAAGTCTGGAAAGCTGAAAAGAAAATACTTTAATTTACAAGATAATCACGATCACCCTACAAAGCAGCCCAAATCAATGGGGCCTGTGTCTTCACTTCCACTATGTTTTCACCTCTGTCAATAAGGACCATGACTCTAGACCAACTGGATCAAAAATAGAGAATTTTTAACCCTGAATAACGGACTGGGGAAGCTTCAGTCCATTATCAAAATCAAAGCAAAACTTTACCTGGAAGGAAATATGGGAAATTTCCTAATTATTATTCCCAGGTAGCCTTTCTTTCTTGTGGTGTCTGTTTCATCCTACTGTCTCCTGTGCTTTATCTGTCAAGTCTCATTTCAGCTGGGATCCTAATGTCCCTCACCACAGCACAGCAGCTGTGGACACACACACGCACACACACACACACACACAAAGTCCTATGGTGCCTTGACACCACTTGAGAGGAGATTTGGAGGAGACTGGGCTATGGAGGCAGGTCTATCAGAGACTGCTTGTTTTGCAAGTGTGAGGATACAAGCGTGGGTTTCTGACACTCATGTAAACATCAGGGTGTGGAGAAATGTGTCTCTAATCCTGGTACCATTCAGAGGACTCAGAGGAACTGTAGGGCTGGCTAGCCAACCATTCCTCCCAAATCTGTGACCCCTGCGTTCAATGAGAGATGCTGTCTCAAAATATAAGGTAGAGAGTGATAGAGAAAGACACTTTACACCAACCTCTGGTGTACCAGCCTCCACAGACTCATAGACAGACACACCAACATGAATGCAACACACACACACAGTTTGCTGGAGGAGACTAACAAGGGAAGTTGTTTGATGCCTCACTTGGAAAGACAAAATCATGATTAAGATTTCATGTAGCCCATGGCAGTTCAGTGTCCAAGTGGGTTCCATAGTAATGGGAAGAGGGACTGCCTCTGACATAATCTGATTGGCCTGCTCTTTGAGCACCTCCCCCTGAGGGGGGAGCAGCCTTACCAGGCCACAGAAGATGACAATGCAGCCACTTCTGATGAGAACTGATAGACTAAGATCAGAAAGAAGGAGAGGAGGACCTCTCCTATCGGTGGACTTGGGGAGGGACATGCATGCAGAAAGGGGAGGGAGGGTGGGATCAGGAGAGAAGGAGGGAGGGGCTTATGGGGGGATACAAGATGAATAAAGTGTAATTAATAAAATTTAAATAATAAAAAAAAAGATTGTCATCTGGAAAGTAACCCTTCTCTGTTCAAATCCTGCTCAACTTTCCCTTGACAACTTGTTGGCTTTTTGTTACTTTACACCCCTTGGGCTCCAATTTCTCATCAATAGCATGCAGATAGTAATAGTTCCGATTTCAGACACATTAAAATGCTCAGTACAGTATAGACACTTTGTTCAAAACCAAAGTGACAGAAGGTCATATATGCCTTTTTTTTCTTTTTTCTTCTTTTCTTTTTGTCTTAGAGTTTGAACTGTTTTAATAATCAAAAATTTTCTTATAGATTATCTGTAAAGGATAAGCAAACATAACGTTCTAAGATTTCATACAGCTTAAACTACTATGGGGTTGCTTGTTGTTATCAGTGGCCCAGGATAAATGAGGGAAAGTAAAGATGCTTATGGGACACACAGGGGAATTTCAGGAAGAATATATCCAAAGTTATGGCAGGGGAAAGGATGCTGGCCTGGCAAACATCCCACTATTGGGGAAATATTTAGCATTTGATAGATGTTCAAGAGTCTATAGGGATATGTAGTTATGTGTAAGTAGTGTCCGAAGAATAAAAGTTTTGAAAAGAGTTCGGGCAAAGTTGGTAGGAAAACAAAAACAAAACAAAAAAAAAAAAAAAACAAAAGAAGAAGAAGAAGAAGAAGAAGAAGAAGAAGAAGAAGAAGAAGAA
>NW_026592732.1:9561992-9635262 GCF_907164565.1 Psammomys obesus
AAGAAGAAGAAGAAGAAGAAGAAGAAGAAGAAGAAGAAGAAGAAGAACTGCTGGTGAGTTTTATGTCAACCTGACACAAGCTAGAGTCATTTAGAAGGAGATTCAAGTGGAAAAAATTCCCCAATCAGATTGACCTGTGGGGCATTTTCTTGATTAATTATTGATGTGGGAAGGTCCAACCATATGGGAAATGTCCACCCTGAGCATGTGGTTCTAGAAGAAGGTATAAGACAGCAGGTTGAGCAAACCTTGAGGAGAAAGCCAGGAATCAGCAGCCTTCTACTGCTTTTGCTTCAGTTCCTGTTTCTGGGTTATACCTTGAGTTCCCACCCTGACTTCTCTAGATGATGGGTTATAGAAGCTGTAAGGTGAAATAAACCCTTTCCTGCCAGAGTTGCTTTTGTTCACGATGTTTTATCTTAGCAATTTAAAAAAGTCACTACATAGGGGCCATGGGAGAAGGGGGTCTCTGTAACTATGGCAGAGCCGAAGAGCCAACAGACAACTGTGCTCACAGAGCAGAGATGATGGTGACCTGTCTGGTCCCAGCACCTGCTTCTTGCCTGCTATGAACTGAGCTCAGCGGAAGCTAAAGAAGCTGACAATGCAAATTCGGAGGCCAGAGACATGGGAACTTACCAGACTATGCACCATCTGGGCCAAGGACTTTAGATAGAGCTTTCTAGCCAGGGAGGGCTGCTCCTCAGAGATGTCCTCGATGACATTCCGTGCAAGGGAATCCATGAAGTGTATGTGTCTTCCCCAAGCACTAAGTAAAACCCAGTAGTCCCAGGTGTAGACGGAACAACTGTGTTCCCTCTCCTGTGGGCCACTGCCACTCTACATTCCCCTGTAATGTAGGTGTGATTTCTAACAATTCTCTTATACACAATACTGTCCCTGTGTAGATATGTTTTGCCGTCTATGTAGGAGGCAGAAATAGCCCAGGGGTGACCAAGTATCAGAAGAGTAACAAGACGCCACCTGCCTGGCATCCTTTTACCTAGTATGAGTTTTCTATGAGGGGAAAGTTCAGAGTTTTAAAATAAAATAAGTGTGGAGTTTTGTTTTCGAAAGGTAGAAGATATCGAACATGGTAGAGATTTACTCCATGGGGAAGGCATTCATTGTCTAGCTTCACAGAATGAACAACGGAGGGAAATAAAGTGGATTTCTGCTCACTTCACTGTATCCAGTGACTTCAATAAACAATTTGTATATTTTATGCATTTTTTCATGTTTATCAAATATTTTCTGAGTTACCACTGTGCACTATTCACTGGGAATATATACACAAAAGAGACAAAGTCCTTGCACTGAAAAAAAGCTTACAAATGATGGATAAACAATAATGACAATAGCAACTGCATACAGAATAAAATAAATACATAAATAGTAGAAGATAAATGCTTTGTAAAGAAATCTTTGTGCAAGATATAACCCATCATCCTTAGCTGTTACTTTACATAGAGCATTAGAAAAGACTACTCTTAGGAGGTTGCAGTTAGGTACTGTCTAAATGTACAAAAGAACAAGTTATCTGAAAATGCAGGCAGCCACACTGGTGCAAGGACACAGAATCCTGAGCAACAACAACAAAAGCTTAAATGTTTATGGGTTTGAAAAGTTAACATGGCTAGAACATGTGGAGGAGGGAGGTCAAATTTCATGCTTTTATGGTTCATGGTTAGGTGATAGGTGGATGGTGAAAATGAAGAGGACGCAAAATAATTTGTAAAGGTTAAGCTTGAATGGATGAGTGGACACAGTCATCATTTATTGATGTACATGATTGAAAATGAGCCACATTTGGAAAAAGGGATTTACTGGTAACTTTAGAATGTCTATGAGGCCATTTGACATCCACTGGTCAGATAATGCAAGCAGATAGCAAGCACCACTGGCTTGGGACATAAGAACCTAAGGAAAGTCTCTAACTCCGGAAATCTGAAACAAAGAAAGCGTCTCCAGGAAAAACAAAATAACTTTAAGGAAACCAAAAAGTGAATTCACATGTGACACACAGGGACTAGCGGAAATGTGTACAGTGAATTACCAAGAAAGAAACAGAAAAACTGGTAGACACATTCAGGTGTCCTACACATTTCTTTAGAAAATATAAAAAGTAGGAGGGAAAAGATGAGAAACTTAGAGGCCCTGACCAAAATTTCTAGGTACTTCCAACCGAGAATTCACAAAAGACAAGAAAATCACTCAACTACATCATTCCAGAAAATTCCCCCAAGACTGAATTTCCAAAGATAAGAGTGCTTAAGAGCCTAATATCCACTGAATCTTATTTAACCACCACATTTCTACACTAGGGAGAACAACTGTGGTGGTTTGAATAGGAGTGGCCCCGTAGACTCATGTGTTTGCATGAGGAGGCGTGACTTGTTGAGGCAGGTATTGTTAGCTTACAGTCTGTCCCACTAGTCTACCTTTCAAGGCCCTCGCCACCTCTGACATCATCAACTGCCACTGACACCAGATGCTTGCCAGGTGGGTGCCTGATAAGAGGACCCCTGCTAGCCTCCCTAGCTCTCTCTCAGTCACTCTGTCTCTCTCAGCCTCTATCTCTTTCTCTCTCTGTCATAGGTACCCTCCTTTCTCTCCTCTCTTCCCCTTTCCCACAATAAACCTCCTTTATACCAACTAGGTTTCAGTGGCATTAATCATTATTATAACCAGTATGGCCTGGTTGGAGGAAGTATGTTACTGTGGAGGCAAGCTTTGGAGTCTCCTATGTTCAGGCTCTTCCCAGCGTGGCACAGTTTTCACTTCTGTTACCTGTGGATAAAGATGTAGAACTCTCAGCTCTCTAGCTCCATGCCTGCCTGCATGTTGCTGTGTTTCCTCCCATGATGATAACAGACTAAACCTGAAATTGTAATTTAGCCCCAATTAAATGTTTTCCTTTAGAAGAGTCGCCATGGTTATTATGTCTCTTCACAGCAATAAAGCTGAAAGACAAGAGTGTACACACTATATAGTGTGAGGCAAGTTCTAGCAAATAAGTATGATAGGGAGAAAAAGACTCCCTCATCTTCCACAGTGAAAAATAAAATATAACCTGAATAAAGTCAAGATGACACATAAGCATGCTATTTAAGGGTGAAAGACAAGAAAACAAGAAAAACTAAATTAAAGATTTGGCTGAGGTGTCATGGAGGTAAAGAGTGCGATGTGGTCACAGCTGGGACACTGGAGGCTCTTATAAGAAACATAGGATATGAATTGACACATAAAACATTAGTGATGGAAACTTTGGTGGAAAGAGAAACCAGAAGGACTGGGCAGAAGTAGGAATAGAGGGACTCATGAAGGAAAGGAGGAAGGAGTGAAGAAAAGGAACGAACGTGTGTACTGTTTAAATGTGAAATCCAACCCTCCAGCTCACGGGTCATGTGTTTGAACACTCAGTCTTCATCTACTTGCACTGTCTGAGGTCATGGGAGGTGGTACCTTCCTGCAGAAAGGGACCACAGAGGGCCAGGCCTTCAGCTTTCACAGTTCTGCCCCTTGACTCTGTGCTTCCTGACTACGGCAACCATGTGGCCAACTGTCATCCTGCTCCTGTCTCACATCTTTACTGCCTGGAAATGTTTTCTCTGCCCTGATAGAGCAAGACTAAACCCTCTCTCCTTTGTTAAGCAGCTTTAGTCAAGCATTTTGCTCCGGTCAATAAAAACAGCAGCTGATACAGTATGGGGAAAGATAAGAAATCTAGAGAACGTAGAAAGTAGCTGATTGTGCTACTCACCTTTTAGTGCTTAATTTAGTACATTCACAAATCAGTATTTTGTGAAACGGTTTAAAAATTTAAATGAAAAAGTACTCCAAGTTATTTATAAATATTTCTCATTTATATTCAAAATTACAACACCAAATATTTTCCTTTTTTTTTTTTTTCTATTTTCTTATTGGTCTCAAACATCCTCTTAAAATAAAAGTCTTAACCCAGCAAACCAGGCCACCAAATATTACCTCTTCCTGTTCCTTGTTTCTCTATTCATCTGCTTCAGATTGTGTCAACAGGACTTGGGAAGCCAAAAGTCTCCTTCAGCCATTGTCCTAGCAGGTGTTACCAATAAAGACACTGTTTTCCCAGGACCTGACTGCACCTGCTTTCCTGGGAAGAGCCTGGCTTCTGCCCTGACTGCAGAGTCAGCTTCTTTCCTTTACTGTGAATTCTGCAACAAAGACTTCTTCCAAATGTTTCAGTCTAAGAGGCCACTGGAATGAATTGCAAATGGTTGTTGTTATTCTTAGTTTTAACTGTCAATTTGACACAACCTAAAACCACCTAGGAAGGGAGTTTTTAATGAAGAATTAGAGCCATTTGGCTTGTGGGCATGTCTGGGAAAGGTGATTGCCCTGACTGGTAATTGATTAGGGAAACCCAGCATAAATGTGGGCTGCACGTCTGGAAGCTGCACAGAAAATAGAAAAGCTTCCCTGTTTTCCTTGCTTGAATTTCACACTTGCTGTTGAGTTCATCTACCCTGTTGTTACTGCTGCGATTCCTTCTCTGATTTGGAAACTAGATTCCTTGGGATTCCAACATGGACTGAAAGCCAGTGACTCCAAAAGAATCTTCCAGGCTTTCAGTGCCAGAATGGGACTATCAAGTCTCTTAGAATGAGCAACTGCAGAGCTATCAGTTTCTCAGCCGAGAGACAGCCATTGCTGGAAGACTTTGGTCATATCTTGTAGGCCAGTTTAACAATCCCTCCTTAGTGTGTAGTCACCCTATCAACTCTGCTCCTTTGGAGAACTCTGACCTGTGTTAACCAATGAAGAACAGGCTTTATGTCCAAGCTGATAATAATCACTACTGAGTGCGGAAAATAAAACTAAAAGCTTCATAACTTACAAGTGGGTAGTTTAAAATCTGGTGAGTGAATGCCTAATATATATATGCTGCCTGTACATGGACCCAAGCATACAAAGTGACAATTTCAGTGAACACTGTTCTCAAACACAAGCTCCTGTGCTAATTATCCCTCTAAAAGCTTAGGTTTTCTAAATCACAATCATGGTTTCTACAGAATGAAGCTTTAGACCTCAAGATCACCTTTAGACTGGAGCTCAGATCCCAAGTGTATTGGTTTAAAAATTTAGAGGGCAGCAGAGACAAAAGAGGAAGCAAAGATAAATTTTCCAGAATTCTCCTTTGTCTTTAGGGCATTTGAATCAAATGAGAAAGCCACAGACAGTCACAGCACTTCCTTGAACGTAAATAACAGTGTAGCTAGGTCATATCTTCAGCACTCCATCTGCCAGCTGCAGAATGGGGGAACAGAGCAGTTAAGCCTGTCATTAATCATGGCTGCAAGTGACAGGTTCAAGCCATCCATGATTCATAATAAGTAGAGAAGCATCTAGGTAATGTGTTTGTTTTTTCCCTTTAAGTGAAAGTAATAAGTAGGAGAATCTAGGGCAATGTTTGTTAACCTGTGCTAGTGCCCAAAATAGAATGGCTGGCCATCTAATTGAAGAATTTTTCTCATTTATCAGGGCAATTGCCTTTACATACATTGGTGCGGGACACTGGGGAAGAAGGATAGAAAGAAACACACACACACACACACAGAGAGAGAGAAAGCGAGAGAGAGAGAGAGAGAGAGAATTCAACTATTTGCTTTGCATGTCATCTCTTTCTACACAATAACCCCCATCATGCTCAGAATGAGACATCTTAGCTTGAACTGAACATTGAAACGATAAAAACTTGAGAGAATGTGCTATTTTTTTCATACTATCAGATCATTAAGCCTATACTAACAAGTGGATGGTTCTCTGTTGTACCTGATTGTTACTGCTTCTTGCTTCCAAAACAGCTATTTCTCAGCTCACACCACTAAATGGTTGCTGAATAAAAGATAAAGTTCACATCTCAGTCTTCCAGGATTAAGCATGAATGATGCTACCATCATGAATGATGATTCAAGTGTGTGTGAGCCATATTATATTATTTAAAAATCTGTCAGATTAATGAAGGATATCTACTCTTATTGTACAGGTAAATAAAATATATTGCATATGTGTGTGTTGTGTGTGTTGTGTGTGTGTACAGGCACATCCACCAATGAATAAACATGTGGATGCCAGGGGAGGATGTTGGGTGTCTCTCTCTATGACTTTCTACCTAAGCTTTTGACACAGGATCTCTCATTGAGCCTGAACCTTACTTCTTAGGTTAAACTGGCTGGACAGAACTTCTGGTATCCACCTATTTCTTCCCCAACCTGAAGCCTTTGCCATTGAAAAAGCCTGGCTAAATAAGCCTGAACAACTCCATGACAGGCTTCATTTTCTTGCTAGACAAAACAGGCCTAAGAGTTACAGGAAGAAGGACAACCAATCAGAAACACATTTTGACACAAGGGGTTGAGCAAGGAAGTAAACACGGGTGACTGGACCTTTGCAGATCACCTGGTTTTCAGGACCCTCCACTTAGTTTTTTGCAGACCTGGGATTTTAGAATGATAAGGGAACAAAGGAGTGTGCAAGCTTTAAGTCAAGACAGGAAACACAACAATGTGTTTATATAAAAGAATAATGGCAACTTCTCTCTTTACATCCTTTACTGATTAACAGACAAATGTGAAACACCTGAAGAGACAGGATAGAAGCTAGTTTTGGAGCCTAGGAACATGAATTCAGTTTTGACCCTGCCAGCAAGATGGAACTTGATCCCGAGATGGCTGGACCCAGGAAAATGTTTCCTAACAATGACACAGACAAAGTGGGGCAATGCATGGCTATTAATGGGGCTAAAAAATGGCCCAAGATAATTTGGCTCTGGACTTGCAATATTCCAACATCACTGAAGTTCTAACCTGTCAATCAGCATTATATTTACAGCTTCTTTCCAGGAATTCCTGTTTACACTAGTCTAATGCCCTGGGCATGTTATTTGGTCTTCCTTTGTCTCAATTATATTGTCAGTAAAATGAATGTAAAAGTGTCAGCTAAGTGTTCCATGTTCAGTTGTATGTCTCTGCATTTGTAGATGTGTTTCAGCATTATTGATGTTAACTTTATTATAATGAAATCTGGAGAAGATCATCAGAAAAACTAAATGAGAAGATGGTTTGGGGGAAAAAGAATTTTAAATATACAAAAGTTCATAGCTGAGTAGTGTCTGAATAGATTTTCAAATACATTCTTATGATGTGTGTGTGTGTGTGTGTGAGTGTGTGTATGTTTGTGTGTGTGTCTGTGTGTGTGTGTCTGTGTGTGTGTGCAGGCCAGTTAAAGGGTTTTGACTACTCAGATCAGGAGTTACAGGCAGTTGTAAGTTCCATTGGATGCTATGAATTAAACTTGAGTGCCTGGATAGCACAGTAAGCACTCTTAGCCACTGAGACAACTTCCCAGCTCTGTGTGAATACATTAAAGTTTGAAAGAAACAATCCCTTAAAAACAAAACAAAATAAAACATAAAAACAAACAAACAAAAAACACACGTGGGATGTACTCACTTGTAAGTGGATATTAGCCATAAAGGATAATGGTGCTACAGTCCACAGACCCAGAGAAGCTGAGTGACAAGGAGGGTCCAAGGGAGGATGCTTGAATCTCATCCAGAAGAGGAAATAAAGTAGATGTCTGAAGTAGATGGAGGTAGGAAACTGGGAAGGAGAGGGGTAGGGAGGGGAATGAGGTAAGGATCAGAGTTGGGGAGTAGGGCTAGAAGAGAGAATGTAAATCAGTGGGAGTGAGTATCTCTGGGACTGGGGAGGCTCTCTGAGAGTCTATGCAGGTTACCCTAGCTGAGACTCCTAGGGGTTGGTAATATGGAACCTGATGTGGCCACCACCTAAAAACAGGTGGGACTTCCAATGGAGGGAGAAGGACACCAACTTACCCAGCCTCAGTGGGAGAGGACATGCCCAGACCTGTTGAGACTTGATCTACCAGTGTGGGCTGGTACCCATGGGAGAACCTCCCTTTCTCTGAGGATAAGAAGGTGGGGGTGTGGGGGAGGAGTGTTAGGGTGGGACTGGGAGAAGAGGAGGGAGGGGCTTCTGCCAGGCTTTAAAGTAATTAAATAAATAAATTAGTATTTCAATGGGAAAAAAAAAAAAAAAACAAAGGTGAATGGGAAGAAGGGACATGTGAAGGAAAAGGTTAATTGTTAGGTGTGTGCCTAGGAATGAAGGCAGCAGGTGCTAAGGACCTTCAGGAAGATCCCAAAGACTCTGATTTTAAAACTAATTAGGATTTACAGTGGCTTCCTGGGCAGGAAGCAATATGACTAAAATAATTTAGAGAAAGGATAACCACTTCTCTAACTAGGGGTGGATTAAACAGAAAAACAAACTGCCCAGCAAAGGTTTGATCCTGGCACAGGATTAGAAAAGAATACTGGAATTGAGGAATACTCTGGCTACAGATGGGGAATAGAGGTCTAAACAACAGAATTGTGCCAAGATTCCTGTTGCATAACAATAGAGAGAGCATAGCCTTAGAGGAAGACCCAAGGTGCATTGTTATTTCAGAGTACAAACGCACGTATTATTAATAGTGCTTTTTATAGTACCAGTCTAGAATTCTATTAGGAGAAGGAAACCCTCAGGCCAATGTAAGTTCAAAACAGGACATTCACTCCTCCCGTGCTCCTGAGGGTCTCCCCTTCAAAAGTTGGTACACAAACCTGCAAAAAGAAGTCACAAATCAGGCCTACTAGACACTTCTACTCCTACTGGCATACTCCTACTGGCATTCCCAGTAGGAGCTCAGCTGACTCACGCAATTCATTTCACACAGCGACCAAACAGCTGGCAGGCTCCAATTGATTTTGTGTCATTTGAAAACCAAGAACTTGGAAGTTAAAAGAACCCTATCACGAGGTTGGCACTTTAATCTCACTCACGTCTGGTTCTATGGCTGGCATTATCAAGAGATTAATGAATCTCCACTCACTGATATTTTTATGTCTGTGAACACTGCATTTGTTATCAGCCCCAGTCTTCATTGGTACATTGGTCGTTTTTCAATTATCAAGTGTCCTATATTTATAAAAATACCGCACAGCTTTTGGAGATGCTCTGTGATGGGTGTACATCCATCCTTTGGGTGATGAATTGTATCTAGACAGTTCTAAAAGCAAGCAGGTGGACAGGATCTTGTCTTAAGTGCCAGGATTTGCAGGTTTTTGCACAACCGGCTTCAGGTTTGTTCTCCTTTTATCTGTTATTGGATGCTAATCAGTAAAGAACTATTATTTTTCTCAGCTGAGGAATTAAGATGAAGGTGGCTAAGGAAAACTGGCTGGGAATGTCAAACTTCAGACAAATTCTGCCTTTGCAGTTTGGGGAATGTCCATCTCACTCTCTCTTCCCTGTTCTTCTCATTCAGTCTCCATCCAATTTAACCATGCACTCTCAGTGACAGCTAAGTAGTGGGGGCCATCAGCCAACATCCCTCTAAACCTCACATGATTAAAGCAATAGCAAACATCCAGTGAGGCAGAGATGTCTGTCACCTAGACAGAAATGCAAATTGCTCTTCATAAGACTCATGGCCTCTTCACTATTTGACAGTCCCAATGTCTACATAATGCACAGACAAAAACGCATAGCCCATCATCTTAAAGATTACAACTTAATAGCATCAGAAATGTCTAAATAGTAAACCATGCATGAATGAAGGAGAAAATTATTATTTTGGAGATCAGAAAATTTTTCATAAAAGATGCCTTAATGGAAGGTTAGCATTTGATAAAGCAGAAATAAATGTAAGGGTGTTTTCAATAGGTGAGGTAAACAGTTGAAACAGAAACCCAAGAGGGACAGAAAGATGCAAAGTTGAAAGGAAGAGAAATCCAATCTCTATATATGCTGTAAAATTGTGTGATGGACACTCAGTTTATATTTTTCATCCATTAAATGGGAAATCATTTAAGAATACTGGCAGTTATGCCCAAGAGAGATTACCCCTGAGTGAGATGTCCACTCATAGCAAGAGAAGGATCTTGGTACAACACATACACCTGGGGAGAATACAAGGCCCACATATGTCTCTCTTAGAAAATCTTTTCTGCTACCTTGTGTTCATGGTAAAGAATGGGAGGCAAAAGTGGGCAAGTTAGATCCTAGAGACTTTGTAATTGGCTGATTGGGAAGAGATACAGTTGGTTCTCCCACAACTTCATGGCTTTTATGGCAAAAACCATCTCACTCCCCTTAATGCAGCTCCACACTTATTTCCTTGGTGTCCTGTGTGATACAATGGTGCAGAGGACTGAGTTCTTGAGAAAAGAGGAACAAAATTAAGACTTCACCTTTGGATAGTTTGCTATCCATTTGCATCTAAAGATCTCAAACTAATTTACTCAGATCACAATGTTGCTATTAACTACATCATTTCAGCAAGTAGACATAGGCCAGGAGACAGTTGGAAGTATGTGAAGTCAGTGACACTGACACCACTTCTCAGTTCAAGGGGAGCCAACTGTACTTCAAGCTTCATTGGGTGATTTCACACAGGGAAAAACCTCCAGGTTGAAAATGAAAACAGGATCACCACCTGCTCAATTCCTAAGGAATACCTTCATTATATTTTTTATAAAATGACACTGTGGCCCACAGCTCTTTGTCCTTGAAACTATATATTAACATACTTAACAAGATGAGAAGGGACATGGCCTTACCGACTCTGGTGATGTTCAGGATAAATAACCACAGCTCTGCTACTTATTGCTGTGTGGATCTTGAGAAATTCATTTGTTTCTCTGATTTAAACATCATTGACCTTAGCTCATAAACATTAAACGAAGAAACAGAAGTTAATTTTCCAAAGGTCTC
Source organism: Psammomys obesus (assembly GCF_907164565.1). Taxonomy (NCBI): domain Eukaryota; kingdom Metazoa; phylum Chordata; class Mammalia; order Rodentia; family Muridae; genus Psammomys; species Psammomys obesus. The sequence goes on from NW_026592732.1 coordinate 9,572,810, forward strand.
TTCAGTTCCAGTCCTAAATGAGGAATCTAAAGTGGCTACAGGACAAGACAGGTAGCATAGATGAATATTTTGGAATGAATAAGATATAGCAAGTAATTATTCGTCTCCTTCATATACTTACCACTATGTTTTTAAGAGAACATAATTTAAAATATAAGACATCTGGCCAAAACCCATCACACTAAGTAAAAGATAGATATGTCATTTGACAACGCAATTGCCATTTTTGCCACATTTCCCAGCTAGCTTACATCATGTCTCTCCTTCCATCTTCATCATTTTTAATTAACATTTTTCTGTAGAAAAAAAAAACTTGGATGTAACTATTCCAGACAGCTTTGAAATAGATTCTTCTTATTCCAGAGCACTCTGAAATAGTTTGGTGTATTGCCTCTGTGTTTCCAGTTGGCTCCTGCTGAAATAGTTACTGCTGAGTAGCTTTATTTTCTTGAGCATCTATTGCTGATTTTCCATGCAACCTTTCTCTTTGAGGGACCCTGCTCTAACTTGTAGACTTTTAGGGGTCACTTCTGAGCTTTATTACCCACCCTTATGTAACTGCTCTTGCTTTAGCTCAGTGGCCCTCTCTTTGGATGTTCTCCTGGAGATTACAAACACATTTGTGTGCATAACTGCCACATGAATATTGAAATCTCTGAGATTTGGAACCCAATACCTGTCTGTGTATGTTGTCTTATCTGCTCCAGTAGAAATTTGATAATCTTACCTCCTAACTCAACTTTTTTTCTTGATTTAGGAAACTGAATCTGGTCTAATATACATCTTTTTTACCACCCACTTTGCTTTATTAAACCTTATGAAACCTGGGTAAGAATGAAATGCTATAGAATCATCATAGAATGATAAGACTACACATTAAGGATTGTATGGGCTCTCTGTTCTATCTGCAACACATTGGTTTGGGAGGAGGCTCTTTGATGACTCACAATAAAAAGAAAACATAAGAAACTATTTCTACTCTCTAGTAAGGGTCTGTGACTTTGAAGCTGGCTTTTCTCATAAACCAGATGCACCCATCAACCTCTGGAAGGTATTTGCTCCCATGTGGAGTACCTTGCACGTGTGGGGAATCCTACTCATATGGAAGACATTGCTCATGTGGATGGTCTCATCCATGTGCTGCTGGATCTCATCTACAAGTAACTTCTGGCCTTGGGTTCCAAAAAATGTCATTGCCACCTCCTAGTTGCCTTTGATTGTTTGTTTATCTGTTCATTTATTTTGCTTCCAATGTTCTTTACATATATTATGTTCACAACTGCTTTTCTGAAAAGAAATGACTGATAGCCTTTCTTTGTCCACTAATACAAAACAAGTTCTCACCAGATGTCACTTACACACCTTAATACCTGAGAAAACTGTTTATACTGCTCCCGCAAAGAATGACAGGGTTGTGTTATTATCCATCAGCAGAACCCTGCAAAATGAGAAGGCTATCAGCTCTCATCCCTTAACAAGGACCAAATATCAGTACCTACAATAGAATGAATCCTGGTTTAGATTTTTGCAAAGTGTATATCACATAGAGTTTCTGGTTTCATTTTAATTAAATTTTACCATTAAAATTTTTCTATATTGAATTTTCTTTCCCCCCCAATTATTGGTCTTTTTGCTGTGATTGATACAGAATTGGCATCAGAAGGGGCCACAGGACACAGATTCTGGAATATGGGATTTGTGTATGGGTTTTGTCTCCTCTAGGATTTGAACACAGTGCCAAGGAGGGAGTGGGTTTACCCACCAGAAAGAACACCACAATGATTGGTGCTGCCACTGTATAAAATGTATAGTTCAGCAGACATAGGTACATGGAAGCAATTATGACCACCTCAATACCTGCATATATCCTGAGCATGACTTAGAGTGCATATAAAAACAAGCAAAGACCTTCAAACTAAACTATATACACACAAAGTAACAATATTGATTCTTCTGTGGACCAGTAAATATTTTTTTAAATCAAATTCTAAATATAGACATGAAGGTTATAAACTCTTAATGCCATATCTTGAAGTCACCCTTTCTCCATGTTTCACAATGAGCTCTAGAACTTGCATTAGCAAGAAACTCACTGCTAAGACTGAAGGAGGATATCTGGTTGGGCTCATGAAAATGAACATCTTAAATCCCGAAGGCACATAAGACATCCCTCACCTGCAGACTGGCTTGCTCTTCTATGTCTGAGAACACTAGACCCCTCCATTAGAAAACGCTTTGACTTTACCCAGAGCAGCTGCCGTGAAAAAGAACTCACCAGATGTCCGTTGCACAGCTTAATCCCTGAGGAAGCGGTTTATGTCCTGCAAAGAATGACAGAGTTTTCCATCAACAGAACCCTTCATACTGAGTAGGCTTCCTGTTGTCACTCCCCAACAAAGACCAATAGAATAAAGGGATGGATCAAGGAAATTAGGCTTACTAGGTAATGTGTGTGGCATGGCATTAACAGTAGCACCCTCACTGGGGAAGGCCTCTTCTTAGTTAGAGTTTTATTGCTGTGAAGAGACATTATGGTCAAGGCAACTCTTATAAAGAAAAACATCTAATTGGGGCTGGCTTACAATTTCAGAGGTTTTGTCCATTATCATCATGGCAGGAAGCATAGTAGTGTGAGACAGACATGGTGCTGGAATAGGAGCTGAAGATTCTACATCCAGATAGACAGGAAGGACTGCGGCACACTTCCTCCAACATGGCCAATCTACTCCAACGAGGCTACATCTCTGAATAATCACCCCCTATAGGCCTATGGAGGCCATTTTTAGTCAAACCACCAGAGTCTCTTTCCTTTAATCCTTAGTTGAATAGATACAGGAGACTGTGGCAACTGAGACTGACTAGCGATGGCAATCACAAGAACAACTGAGTTCCCAGAATGGCAGGATTCAAGTAATAGGACATAAAACTGCCAAAGACAAGATGAGCAAGTGTGGCATAAGGGTTAGCACACCAGTAACCAGAATATTTTGACTTTCATGGATCCCAGCAGTTACAAATTCCTCTCTTGCCCCTAGGACTGAAACAGATGGGAAACATATAAAGACACTCTTTAAACCATGTAACAGGAAAAAAGTATATCTCTAAGCCTGGTGGTCAAAACTTAAGCCATCACAATGTCAAGTCATGGCTTGTCAACTGCTTTTTGTACTTAAGGAACCTCGGAGAGCACAGATATTCTCAATTAAGTTAATGGAGGTCTGCTTGTCACTAGTGTGTGATGATATTCCTTGGAGCCTTTCCCAAAGTACATTGTAGCTGAGTTACTAGAATGAATGTGAAGTAAAAAATAAGATAAAACTCCACATTTCTTGGACATTATTAGACTCAGTGAACTGCCATTAATGTCTACAGGTTCAAGATGTCAGTCAATTGTTTGGGTGGTAGAAGAGTTTTGACACACATGACAATGAATTCAGTAAACATAGATCTATTGTGTGTATGTGTGGGTGTGTATAAAAGAGAGAGAAAAAGAGAGAGAGAAAAAAAAAGAGAGAGAATGTTTCCAATAGTCCCTGACTACATAGTTTAGAGAGGCATTTTTAGAAACCAGTAGAATGCCTAATTTGGCATTTTTACTCTTAGAAATACATATACAGGGAAAAGAGTAATTGGACCCCTTCAACTTGCCTATCTACCAAAATTGTGGATCAAAAGCAATAACACACTGTTAGGTCGAGTGTCACAGGTTGATGCTGACAGCAAAGCATTGTAAAAAATCTGTCAGATACCAACTTTAATCACAATTGTTTTGAAATAAGATAACTGTGAACAGGAACAGGATGATGAATCTAACAGTAGCTGTTGCTCCAGAGATGGGATCACTAAGCAAATTGGCACAATCTTATCACACTGTGTGAAACATACTTTTCTTCCTTATCAATGTGCAAAAAAAATAAAACCAAATTGTATTTTTTCTGGAAGAGGCAGGAAGATATCTTCATAGTCTTGATTTAGAAATGAGACAATTAACCTGCTTCCTGACATAATCACAGAGGCCCCCTGCCTGCTTTTGACATTTACAAAGAATCACTTTGGTCAATTATCTTGGAGGTGGTAGGTGATAAATAGAAATATTAAATACTGAATGAAATGTGCAAACTGAATTCTATAGTCTCACAAAACTGCTAGTATATAAGGAAAAATCACATTTAATATCACAAACTCACAATCAAACATGACCATGAATGACAGCAATAAAAAAAAAAAGATTAAAAAAAACCTTAAGTTCAGACAGTAGGTGCAAAGGTTTCCTTTCTATGAAAAGATGGCTGACACACAGGTATCAACCAAATTGAAAAGAAGTGGTTAAAGACCATGACAAGAAATTCAGTGATAGACTTAAGTGTCTGAGTCTCTTACAACAGGCATGTTCACAAAAGATACTTTAGTCAAGTTAACCTGAGCTAAAGAAAGATGCTGCAGTCTGCTGGGAAACCTGCATCATCCACTCTCCAGCTGCCTTTTTTTATGAGTCCAGTGAGCACAGAGATTGATATCCACCAGCTCAATCTGAGGAGGGTCTCTTTCAAATCTGACTTAATGATTGCTGCTTTTGAGTATCCACAGAACCGCTGACGGCTTCCCAGTGTGGGGACAATGGAACGGCAGACTAACTGATTATAAAATGCCATCAGTCAGCCAGTTGATAGCAGGCTGATGGCACTGGTCCTGATCAGGGATCCTCTGCACAGAGAAGGGCACACATGTCCTATACATGGATTACTCTCTCAACGCCATTCACGAAGCTATCATTGCCTGTGCTATTTGACTTGTAGTGATCACTCATCCAGATGGTTTCCCAAACAGAATTCCCTCTGATCATGTAACCTTTTGAAATCAAAAGACATCCATAGATGGGCTCATCTCCATGGATTCACTAGAGTTTTCTATTTATTTGATATTTACATATATTTGTTTACAGCCTTTATTTATGTCATTACTTCATACACGCACTGTTGGAAAGAACCATTAAATTTTAGTTTCTAAGACTAACGGAGATGCCGTGAGCAGTCCTCCAGCTAGACTGCCTTCACAGTCCTCTTATTAACTCTGGGCATCTATCTCTTTCCTTTCAGAACAAGGACTTCAGGAAACTTGTAATTGTAAATCCTTTCTTTTCCCCTTTGACACATAAATCTTTTTTAAAAGCTTCTTGCCAGTTTTACAACTCAGAAATGTGTTTCTCAAGGCCCTGGGTGCTATCCCTTTGAAATGTAATCATGTAGGCAGATAGAACCTTTGTCTCCAAGTTTTCATGGTAGAGAAAGAGCCTAGCTCCTTTAACCCCCACTTGAACTATTACAGTCAATTTCTAATAGTTTTCAGTTATCTCTCTTTAAAATTCACCCTCTCGTCTTACACTGGTAGATTCTCCTTAAGGAGGAAATAGTATTATCTGTGGCCACATATTTTTCCTCGCTCTAGATGGAAATAACTGCCAGCAAAGGGTAGCTCCTTTAGCAGCAATGCCCTACATTGCTTCGCTTCCAAAGCCAGAGGAGCTAAACCCTGGAAGCCGGAAGTGTATGGCTCCATTATTTCATATGTTAGAGGCTTGGAAGTTCAATGACTAGTGGTGTGAATTACAATTTCTCAGCTTTGGTGGGTTACTGAGACCCTTCATTTTGGCCCTTAGAAGCTCTGTTGAACTCTTCTAGGGACAGACTATGTGATTCCCAAAGCCTTAGCTCAACAAGGCCTTTTGCATCACTGCTTCATCATTTCTCCACCTTCTCAGTACTTACACTGCCCTTTTTAGTCTAAAATTCCATCCTAAGTTTTCTCTCAATTCTTGCTAGTTCTCTAGAACTCTTAGCAGCCTGTTATTTTATTATTATTATTATTATTCTCTCATATATTACATTCCCATCATAGTTTCTCCTCCTTCCCCTCCTCTCAGTCCCTCTTCCCCACTTGCCCTTTTCCATTGATCCATGCCTTCTCTATTTCCATTCAGAAAAGGTCAGGAATTATAGGGATATCAACCAAACATAGCATATGAAGTTGCAAATAAGACTAGGCACTAAAGGCTGAACAAGACAATCGAGTAGAAGTAAAGGATCCCAAAAGCAGGCAAATGAGTTCGAGACAACACCCATTCCTACTGTTAATAGTCTTACAAGAACACCAAGCCATACAACCTTAACATATATGCAGAGAACCTCAGCCAGGCTACACAGGCTCCCTAAATGTTCCTTCAGTCTCTGTGAGCCCCTATAAGCCCTTGTTAGTTGATTCTGTAAGTTTCCTTACAGAAATGGTGTCCTTAATGCTTCTGGCTACTAAAATCCTTCCTCCTCCTCTTCCACAGTATTCCACAAGCTCCTCTAATATTTGGCTGTTGTTCTCCGCATCTGTTCCCATCAGTTGTTGGATAAAACAACTATAATAATGATTATTCCAGGCTTAGGTCTAGCAGAATACGCCTCAGAACAGATGCTGAGACTCATAGCCAAACATTGGATGATGAGTGGGGAGTCTTGTGAAAAATTGGAGGAAAGAGAAAAGGATTTGGAGGTGGCAGGAGCTCTACAAGGAGACCATGAGAGCCAACTAACCAGGGACCAGAGGAACTTGCTGAGGCTGAAACATCAACCAAGGACTATGCATGGACTGGACCTAGACACCACCCCCAACAAAGATGTAACCAATGGGCAGCTTAAGCCTCATGTGGATCCTCTAGTAAGGGAAGCAGAGAGTGCATCTGACGCAGACTTTTCTGCCAGCTTTTTGATCACTACTCCCTGATGGTACTGCTTTGCCGGGCCACAGGGTAAGAGGACATGCTCAGTACTGGTTTGATTTGATGAGCTGGTGTGGATGGGAAGGGGGGCTCTTTTTTTCTGAGGAATATGGAAAGGGGAAGAAGGAAGGAAGGGAGATAGGAAAAGACGATGGGAGGGAAGGAAGGGGGACTGGAGTTGAGGAGGGATGGGGCTATAACCAAGATGTAAAGTGAATAAAAAATAAAAATATTTTTTAAAAGTATAGCAGGGTATCATTAGAAAAAGTTTCATTGACTTTTTTTTTTCTTTTTCTGCTGGTCATGTTTCATTCTATCCTTGGTCTCTGGGTTATCCAGCCTCTGCCTTGAAAGCAGTGTCAGACTTGTGCTTCCTCTCATGACATAAGGTTCAAGCTAGACCAGTCATTGGTTAGACAATCCCTCAATTTCTGCACCATCTTTACCCCAGCACAACTTGCAAGTAGGAACAATTGTAGGTTGAAGGTTTTGTGACTGGGTTGGTGTTCCATTCTCTCTACTGGAAATGTTACCTGTTACAGAAGATGACCGGGTCAGGCTGTATATATGTCCCATAGCTAGGAGTCTTAGCTAGGGTCATTTCATAGATTCACAGGCTTCCACCTTGCCCCTGAAATACCCACAAGTTCCAGTCATCCTTCCCAGCACTTTCTCCCTCCACCCACCCCAACACGATCTCTCCTGTTCTCATCTCCCCCATCCCCAAATCCATCCATGAAATCTATTCTATTTCTCTTCTCTGGTTGATTCATGCATTCCTTTTGAGCTCTTTTTGTCACTTAGCCACTCTGGTTCTGTGGATTGTAGGATAAATATCAATAATCCTTAATTTTTTTTCAAAAAATAGAAACAAAAGAAACATTACCTAATTTATTTTTTGAGGCCATAGTAACCCTGATATCAAAATCACACAAAGGTAAAACAAAGAAAGATGATCACAGACCAACTTCTTTCATGAACACTGATGTAAAACTATTCAATATAATACTAGCAAAAGGATCATCCACCATGAGAAGTAAGCTTCACCCCAGAGATGCAAGAATTTCTCAATATATGAAAATCAGTCAACATAATCCACCATATAAACAAACTGAAAAAAAAAAAAACAAACAACAACAAAATGATCATCTGATAAAATCCAACACCTCTTAATGTTAAAAGTATTTGAGAGATCAGGGATAGAAAGGCATATCTAAGCATAATAAAGGCAATTTATGACAAACTTATAATCATCATAAAATTAAATGGAGAGAACCTTAAAGCAATTCAACTAAAATCATAAACAAGACAAGGATGTCCACTCTCTCCATATCTATTCAACATAGTATTTGAAGTCCTAGCTAGAGCAATAAAAAAACTAAAGAAGATCAAGGGGATATAAATTGGAAAGGAAGAAGTCAAAGTATCACTATTTGCAGATTGATATAATAGTATACTAACAAAATGCCAAAAATTCTTCCAGAAAACTGCTACAGCTGATCAATACCTTCAGCAAAGTGGATGGATACAAAGTTACCTCAAAAAATATCAGTAGTCCTTCTATGTACAAACAACAAACAGAATGAGAAAGAAATCATGGAAACAGCACCCTTCATAATGGCCACAAAATTAAAATAAAATATCTTGGGAAAATGCTAACCAAGCAAGTGAAAGACCTATATGATGTTCTGCCCAGTTTACGAACCCCAAAAGTCCAGCAATAACTAGACTCCGCTGTAAATACATGAGGTTCTTTTTATGGTAAATTACAAGCTGCAGCTTGGGCCCACCTACCCCCACTGCCGAGAGGAGCCAAGCGCTCTGCGCCCAGGTGAGTTGGGTGAGTTGGGTGATAAATAGATTCTGATCCCTCCCAGCATGCCCAAGGCAGGGGCGATTCCTGTCTGGGAAGCATCTATTGGTTAAAATGCTACATTTTGAATCGATTGGCTATAAGAAGGTTCCCAGACCATTAATGACCTGGTGTCCCTCCCTAGGGGGATGGTCCAGTTTCCTAGCAACTTTATCTCTAGTGGGTGGGGAAAGAATGCAGCGAGGTGGCCCTTCACCTCAGGGCATTACTAGACTTCTTTTACCTACCTACTTCAGGCCTTAATAGTAGCTGCTAATTTATCTTTTGGTCTCTCAATGATAATAACTTCAAATCTTTGAAAAAAGAAATTGAAGATATAAGAAGATTAAAAGAACTCTCATGCTCATGGATCAGTAGAACTCACATAGTAAAAATGGTCATTTTTACCAAAAACAATCTATATAGTCAATGCAACCCTCATCAAAATTCCAACAGCTTCCTTACAGATCCACAATTCCTTACAGATCTTGAAAAAAAAACACATGAAAAAAGAAAAAATCTATTATAGCTGAAACAATCTTGTATAATTAAAGAAGGAAGTATTACCATCCCTGATTTTAAGCTGTACTGTAGAGCTATATAGTAAATAAGACCACATAGCACTGGAATAAAACTGGACAGGTTAATCAATGGAATTAAATCAAAGATCCAGACTAAAATCCACTTGTGAATACCTGATTTTTTTATAAAGAAGCCAGAAATATACAATACCAAAAAAAAAAAAAGAAAAAAAAAGAAGAAAGAAAGAAAGAAAGAAAGAAAGAAAGAAAGAAAGAAAGAAAGAAAGAAAGAAAGAACCTTCAACAAATGGTGCTGGTCTAATTGGATATCTACATATAGAAGAATGCAAATAGATCCATATTAATCACCCTGCACAAACCTCAAGTCCAAGAGGATCAAAGACCTGAAGATAAAATTAGATACGCTGAACCTGATAGAAGAGAAAGTAAGAAATAGCCTTAAATGAATTGGTACAAGAGACAACTTCCTGAACAGAACACCAGCAAATCAGGCACTAAGATTAACTGTTAATAAGTGGGACTTCATGAAACTGAAATGTGGTGAGAATTTTGGTTTCTTTAAAAACCCAGTTATGTTGGGAATATGGTTTTGTTTTAATCCCAGGTGTGGAATATGGGGCTGCCTCAAATTGTCCACAGCAGCTGACAATGATTTGTCTCATGCTCTAGGAGGGGTGTGTTTTTTTTTCTAGCTGAGGATTGTTCACATTTGAAACTCTGGGACTCTTACAAATCCAATAGCCCCTAGAGGGGTGGGAGGCCTCTCCAAAATCAGCTGCTGCTCCACCTGCTTTTGCAATTTGTGAAGTGGTCTTGCACCAAGGGATAAGTAAAAGAAATTGGATATCCTGTCAACCAAGATCAAACTTGCTCCAAGGACCTCAATGATCATGATTAACAGGAAATACTCTAAAACAATCTACATCCCTTTCCTCCCTAGCCTTCTTTCTTGCCTACAAAGTGTTGGGGAAATTGGAAGGCACTGGAGTTGAAAAGGTTGGTAGACATAAGAACCTAATAAAGTAGTTAAAAAGCCCACTACACTGAAAAACTTCTGCGAGGTAAAGTGCACTGTCAAAAGAACAAAATAGTAGCTAATGAAATAGGAAAAAATTTTCACCAACTCCATATCTGACAGAGGGCTAATATCCAAAATATATACAGAATTCAAGAAACTAGACATCAACAAACCAAATAACGTGATTAAAAATGAGGTACAGATCTAAACAGAATTCTCAACAGGGGAATCTCAAAGGCCAAGAAACACTTAAATGTTCAATATCTTTACCCAACAGGGAAATGCAAATCAAAACTACTTTGAGATTCCATCTCACACTCAACAGAATAGATCAAAAACACAAGTGACAGGTCATGCTGGAAAGAATGTAGAGCAAGGGAAATATTCCTCCATTGCTGGTAGGAGTGAAAACTTAGACAGCCACTTTGGAAATCAATATGGCAGTTTCCCAGAAAATTGGAAACTGATCTACCTAAAGACTCAGTTATACTGTTTCTGGACATATACCCAAAAGATACCCCACCATACCACAAGTATGAACCACAACTATATTCACAATAGTTTATTGCTTTATTTACAATAGCTAGAAACTGGAAACAAACTAGATGTTCCTCAATTGAAGAATCAATAAATCAAATGTGGTGCATTTACACATTGGAGTATTACTCAGCTGTTTAAAAAAAAAATAAAATCATGAAATGTACAAAAGATGGATTGAATTTAAAAAAATTATCCTGAGTGAGGTAACCCAGACCCAGAAAGACAAACATGGTATGTACTCACTTGTAAATGGATATACCTATAATGCAGCCTGTTACGTTTTCAGCCCCATGCTTTAACCAGCAGGGAACCTATTTAGAAAATTTTGGAATTCCTCAGCCACTTCCCTCTTGCCACAGCTGTGCTCCTGCCAGGATCTGCAGTTCTGTTATTTTTGCCTACTCATTACCCCCATAACTCAGATATGTCTAAGCATGGTAAAGACCAAGAGTAGGCCAAAGACTGCTTCAGGGAATTCTTTACTGGAATCAAATGTGCAACCCTGGTAAACTTGGTATTACACAGGAAAGACGCCTCCCAGACGAACTCCAAATAATAACCGCGGGCCTGCATATATTCCGAAGACAGGTGTGGCAAACTTCTGCGACTTTTGTAATTCTTCTAATCTGAGACCTAGCCAAAAACCCAATAGGCAAGAGTCCCAAAGATACAGCTTCCTTTCTCTCAATCGCAAGCTTCTTGCTGAGTCATCAGGGAATGCGGTTTTTCTCCTCCTTTACCCAGTTGTTATGACAAGGTCCGGAAAGAACAGTCATGGTCTTGTGAGGAGTGGAGGCAGTGCTTTGGAGATGACGCCTGTCTGAAGGGCAGTTTACTGGCACCAGCGGAAGCGTGAGTAGTTGTGACTGTAATAAGTTCTTCTGCACCAGGAGTTGAGGGCTCCAAACCAGCCAGAGTAGCAGGGTTTTTTTGTTTGTTTGTTTGTTTCTTGTTTTTTGTTGTTGTTGTTTTGTTTTGTTTTTTAATTTAGAGTTATTGTCCACAAGACATAGATGAAGAAATCAAAGCAGTGGAGACGTCAACTTTCCAGTCTAAATGTTCATTTTAATAAAAGGGACTGTTTGATTGATGACTTCTAACTTCCGATAATCAGACACAAAGAACTGATCTGACAATTGTCCAACAAACGAACCAAAAAAATCAGATAATACTGGTCCTTGGAAACTGAAGTTCTAAGGAAGAAAAAACAGGGAAAAGGAATGAAAGAAATAAAAAAGGGGTTGGAGAGATGGATTAGAGGTTAATAGTGCTGGCTGCTTTTCCAGAGGTCCTGAGTTCAATTCCCAGCAACCACATGGAGGCTCAAAATGATTACAATGAGATCTGGTGCCCTCTTGCAGTGTAGGCAGAACACTGTTACATAATTAAAACAAAACAAACAAACAAACAAACAAAAAACACTAAAACAGCCTGTTGGTGGTGGCCCAGCACTCGGGAAGTAGAGGGAAGCAGAGGCAGGAAGATCTCTGTGAATTCAAGGCCAGCCTGATCTACAACCTGAGTTCCAGGACAGCCAGGGCTACACAGAGAAACTCTGTCTGGGAAAAAAAGAAAAGATAAGAAAAGAAAAGAAGAGGAGAGGAGAGGAGAGGAGAGGAGAGGAGAGGAGAGAAGAGAAGAGAAGAGAAGAGAAGAGAAGAGAAAAGAAAAGAAAAGAAAAGAAAAGAAAAGAAAAGAAAGTTACACCTACATTTAAATATTCTACAAAGCCAAATGACTGAATTTCAGAATTAAAAATTGCATCCTAGAACCAAACCAAATTTTCTAGGGAAATTTTCAGTCATTCCAAAAGCTATTCATTACCCATATCTATTTATGACCTAACATCTTTGTGAATAACAAAACCTTACAATATATTCTCAGAAGATCACCAGCTTTTCATCAGTTCAAAAGCTAAGAATGACATCAGAAAAGGGAGAAAACAGGGAACAAGACAGGAGCCTACCACAGAGGGACTCTGAAAGACTATCCTGCGGGGTATCAAAGCAGATGTTCAGACTCACAGCCAAACTTCAGACAGAAGGAGACCAACAGAACCAAAAAAGGTGGACACAGGGGTGTTTTCTGAGACTGATATTCCAACCGAGGACCATGCATGGAGATAACCTAGAACCCCTGTACAGATGAATCCCATGGCAGCTCAGCGTCCAAGTGGGTTCCCTAGTAAGGGGAACAGGGACTGTCTCTGACATGAAATCAGTGGCTGGCTCTTTGATCACCTCCCCCCCAGGAGAGTGCAGCCTTTCCAGGTTGCAGAGGAACACAATGCAGCCAATCCTGATGAGATAGACTAGGGTCAGAGGGAAGGGGAGGAGGACCTCCCGTATCATGGACTGTGGAGGGGCATGGGAGAAGATGAGGGAGGGAGGGCAGAATTGGGAGAGAAAGAAGGAAGCAGCTACAGGTGGGATATAAACTGTAATTAATAAAAATAAAATATATCTTTAAGAAAAGCTATGATGGCCCCAGCATTCAAAGCTGATAGCAGAGTACCCCATGATTGCTGCAACCTATCTAGCCTGTGTCCCCCGAAAGTGTTTGGTAAACATTTAATTCATGGCTTTCACTGTTCTATTTAGTAAAAACCTCATGTAACCACTTCAGTAGGGCATGGTATTTGAGGAAACCTGAATCTGTTTTTCCAGACTTTTATCATTCATATTTGGTTTGAGGATAAAATATTTCTTACTTCCTTTGAAAAGAGAACTGTTTTGCATCTACACCACAGTATGTACCTTACTTGGAAGCAAGGCAAACTTTGCAGAGTGCTTACAATAAGTAGCTATCACCACATTAACATTCTTGACACTATCTAACAGAACATAATTCCTAAAATACCCTCAGGGACGTGGCCCACTTTCTGTATCCTTATTATTCCTAATTCTCCCCACCCCCTTTATAACCGAAAGCAATAATCTTCTCAGACCCAGGCACGGTTGTTATCACAGGTACAGAGCTATGTCAAGAAAAACTCAAAGGAAAAAATGGACTACCAATACCACCAAGTTTACCTATTTGGGAGGCCAAATAAAGAGTTCTCACATTACTGTTACATTAACAAGGACATAGATGATGAAGTAGAATCCAAAGTCTGTGTTACGTTTGAAGATACATCAAGTAAGAATGCTGTATAAGAGTAGTCATAGTTGTTCAAAGTACTTCAGTAGGAAAAATCAAGATGCCCAGGGAGCTAGAATACAACAACACAACCTTAAATCCATCACATATATGGCCCCACATCTCACCTTCTACCAACAACCAAACCCCGTCACTCAGAACACATCCCCGGTAAACCTACATTTTAGACACTTGAAATTAATTGCTTTGGTCTCTGCACACAAAATTAAATTATGCCGTTTCATGCTGTCAGTCCACATGCTGCTTCCCTCATCTAGAGAGCAACTTCTTAAACTGAGGGTCAGACCACTACATGGGGTAAGTAACTAGATATGCCAGTCACAAGAAGAGCTGTGTGCCAAATGTGTGACTAAACATTTGGGAAAGCTGTAGAAAGTTCTCTGAGAGTATTCTGGGATGTCCAAGGGCAGCCTGCCAGCCCTGGATACAAATCAGAAGAGCCTGTTGGTCACCTAGCGTTGATCTCCATTCTAGTTCGGCTTTGCTGTGTTTAAGATGCCTGTTTAATGAGTCCCCATTTGTGACAGATGCCAAGAGAGCCCAGGACAGAATTCTAAGTGAGCGCCAGGTCTGTTGTGGTTGGCAGTGTGTTTGGTTGTGAGAAAATAATTTTTCAGGATGTCTTGGGGAGAAAATGTTTTTCTGCTGAGCAGAAAATCATAGACCATTAAGAAGGCACCAGAGGCCCAAGGCAGAGGCGGGAAAACCAACACACTCTTGTGATAGAATGACTTTTCCATCATAGTTTTGATTGCCAAGAGCCAGCTGGGATGAATTTTTATAAAAAAAAAAATTGAATTTGCAGCTATAAGACAGAATTGAGTTCAGGCATCTTCACTTCCTGACTGTAAAATTCAAAGCTGTGTTTTCAGCTTTGCTCTGCAATATTGCTCCATGAAGAAGCCTTCTTAGACATCTTTTTCTAAATGCTCTTCCATGAAATTTCAATAATGACAAACATAATGTGTGTGTTTGTACAGTGTCTATTAAAAGAATGAGCAGAAAACTTACTCAGCAGGGTTGAAGTGCTATAGGAAATCAATGTCTGCCTAGAGGAAGAATCAGGGTTCTACAAGGATGACTGGATTCCCTGATAGGTTATCCAATCCCAAGAGGTGTGTCCTAAGCACATGTACACATGACTAGGTAATATTTTAAGTTAAAAGTTAACCTGAAAGTCTGACAGCACATATTAACATCGTTATGACTTGCACTTTCCACTAGAAGCCACATTGAAAACTGAGATAAAAAGCAGAGCTGTATCCCTGTGAGCTAGGCCTGAGCTCCTGAGGTAGCACTGGAAAGCTAACCCTGATAGCAAGAGCACAAGACAGCTGACAGGCTGACCATCAGCTACCATCGAAGGACAGATCCAGGGCTGTAAATTAGCCCACCCCAGAATCTGCCCCATCTATGAACTGCTGGAGTGCATGAAGGGGCCAGTCCTGCAGAACCAAAGCTATAGATTCTCCATTACATACGGCAACAACAGGATATCCAAAAGAAGTCCTGGAGAGGATCCAGTATTGATAGAATAGCAGAAGTCAGAGGCCTCGTACCAGCCCAATGACTCATTGAAATAAATATTCGCAATTACAAATGTGTGGGCAACAGGGTATACTATGTGACACACTGCAGCTCCTGTGGCAATATGTTGTGGGGGGTTGTTTTGTTTTGTTTGGTTTGGTTTTTATTCGGTTGGTTTGGTTTGATTGTTTTCTATTTTTATTTTTTGTTTTCTTTTGAGAAAAGGTAGCAAGGGCAGATATGGAGAGATGGGGAAATGAGTGGGACTGAGATGCATGATGTAAAATTCACAACAAATTAATAAAAAAGTTTTTTTAATGGAGGGGGAAAGTTTTGCACTCAAGACCTGTACAAGTCTCAAACAGAGGGTCCTCTAAGAAGCTGGGCAAGAAAGCATTTTACAGTAAAATAGATGCACTTAACGTTCCTAATTGCTAATATAAGACTATCATAAAATTCCATGTATTCTGCCCAAAGTTTGGCTATAAGTCTCAACCTATGCTTTGATTTTATAAAAGAAGGGGAAGATAGAAAGACCTGGAAGGGACAGAAGCTCCACAAGGAGACCAACAGAGTAAGAAAGCGAAAGAAAGAAAGAAAGAAAGAAAGAAAGAAAGAAAGAAAGAAAGAAATGCCTGAGCCCTGGGACCCCTAAAAAGAATCATACCTCAACCAAAGTCCATGCATGGAAAGGACCTAAAACCCCTGCTTAGAGGTAGCCCATAGACTCAGTCTCCAAGTGGTTTCCTTAGTAAGGGGAACAGGCCTGTCTCTGACATGAACTTAGTGGCAGGCTCTCTGATCACCTCCTCCTGGGAGGTGCAACCTTACCAGACCACAGAGGAAGACATACAGTCAGTCCTGATGAGACTTGTTAGGCTAAGGTCAGATAAAAGAGGAGGAGGACCTCCCCTATCAGTGGACTGGGGAAGAGGCATAGGAGGAGAAGAGGGAGGGAGGGTGGGATTGAGAGAAGATGAGGAAGGGGGACACAGCCAGGATACAAGTTAAATAAATTGTAATAAATGATAATGATAATAATACTAAAAAGAAGAAAAGACAATATAAAAAAGAAATCAGTCATGATAGAAAGGAAGAAAGAAGAAAGAAAGAGAGAGAGAGAAGAAAAAGGCTGGGAACAGCAAAAGTATAGCTGAGGGCAGGATTGGTGAATGACTGAGGGTTACAAATGCTTGTTGAGAAATCATGAGGGCTGGAGTCCTTATCCAGGCACCCAGGAGCAAACCTGCATCCTGCAAACACCTGTAACCCCAGATCTAAGGGAGCCAATGATATCTTCAAGGCCCCACATGTGCACAGGTTGGAACATACATTCACCCAGACTCGTAAACATAAGTAAATAAAATCTCATTTTTATTAATTTATTTATTCACTTCCATCCCAATCTTGGCCCTCCCTCCTCCAGTTCTCATCCTTCCAAAACACTTCTCCCATCCCCCCTGCCCTCAGATACCCCCTACCAACTCAGGCCAGCACATTAAGTTGCATCAGAACTTAGAGCATCTTCTTCCCCTGTGGCCTGTTGAGGCAGCCCCACCAGGCGGAAGTGACTGAAGAGCAGGCAACAGAATCCATGTCAGAGACAACGCACTCTCCCCTTTCTAGGGGACACACATGTTGGCCAAGCTATGCATTGACAGTCTATGCATAGCCCTATTTGGTGCTCCATAAGCTCCCTTCCCCCAGAGCCCAGGTTATTTGGCTCTGTTGGTCTTTTTGTGGAGATCCTGTCCCTTCTGGATTCTTCTATTCTTCTTCCATTCTTCCACAAGACTCCCTGCAGTCGGCCCAATGTTTGGCTATGATGGGTCTCAGCATCTGTTTCAATCTGCTGCTGGGTAGAGTCTCACAGATAACAGCAATGCTAGTCTCCTATCTGCAAGCAAAGCAGATTTATCATTAATTAGCTCTCTCAGATGGGGTGGGTTACAGATTGGCCCAGGAATTGGTTGGACATTCCTTCAATGTTTGCTGTATCTTTTCCCCTACATATCTTGTAAATTTGGGGTCAAAGTTTTTGTGGGTGGGTTGGTGCTCCTCTCTCTCCACAGGGGTCCAATCTAGTTAGAGGGTGGCCTCTTCAGTCTCCATGGCCTCTTCAGTCTCTATGACTCCTGCTACTAAGAGTCTCAGCTAGAGTCACCCCCATATCCTCCCAAAAGCCTAACCTGTCATAGGGCTCCACCCTGTCTCAGAGATACTGCCAACCACGATTTGTCTTCTCTTTGCAAGTTCTCTGTCCTCCCAAGCCCTTTCCTGAGTCTGATATATGCCCTGGTCTCTCTCTCTGCACATTCTTCAACCTGTTCCCTGTCTTCAACAACTTCTGCTATCTATTTTATTGCCACTTCTGAGTGATATTTAAGTATCCTCTCTTGGGTTCACCTTGTTACTGATCTTCTTCAGGTCTATGAATTGTAGTATAGTTATCCTATACTATATGACTAATATCCACTTACAAGTGAGTACATACCATTTGTGTCTTTCTGAGTCTTGGTTACCTCACTCAGGATGATCTTTTCTAGTTCCATCCATTTGCTTGCAAATTTTATGATTTCCTTTTTTTAAAAAATAGCTAATTACTATTCCATTTGTGTATGTGCCACAAGTTCTTTTTAAATTTTATTTATTTTTATTCACTTTCATTCCAATCATAGTTCCCTACCGCCTCTTCTATCAGTTACACCTTGCCTCCCTCTTCCCCCATCTCCTACTCCCCTACTCCTCAGAAAATGGGAGCCCCCCCCACATACACCTACTCATCTCAGCATATCAAGTCACATCAGTACTGAGTGCATCCTCTTCCACAGTGACTTGGCAAGGCAGCCCTGCCAGGGGGAAGTGATTAAAAAGCATACAATAAAGTCCTCATCAGAGACAGCCCCAGTTCTCCTTATTAGGGGACCCAAGTGAAAACCAAGATATCCATTGTGTACATATGATACCATAATTTCTTCATCCACTCTTCAGTTGAGGGACATCTGGGTAGTTTGCAGTTTCTAGCTATTATTAATAAAGTTGCTATGAACATAGTTGAGCAACTGTCTTTGCTGTATGGTGGAGTGTCTTTTAGGTATATTCCCAGGAGTGGTATAGTTGGGTCTTGAGGTAGAGCTATTCCAAATTTTTTGAGAAAGCACCAGATTGATTTCCAAAGTGGTTGTACAAGTTTTCACTCCCACAAGCAATGGAGAAGTGTTACCATTGTTCCACATCCTCTACAACATATACTGTCTCTTCAGTTTTTGATATTGGCTATTCTGATGGGTATAAGATGGAATCTCAGAGTTGTTTTTGATTTTCATTCCCCTAATGACTAAGCAAATTATGTTAATCCTGCTGATCCATGAGCATGGTAGGTCTTTCCATCTTCTGATTCCTTCCTCAGTTTTTTTCTTCAGAGACTTGAAGTTCTTGTCATACAGTTCTTTCACCTGCTTGGTTAGAATTACACCAAGATATTTTATGTTATTTGTGGATATTGTGAAGGGTGTTGTTTCCCTATTTTCTTTCTCAGCCCATTTATCATTTGTATAAAAAAAAAGGGCTACAGATCTTTTAGAGTTAATTTTGTATCAGCCACTTTGCTGAGGGTGTGTATCAGCTATAGGAGTTCTTTGGTAGAATTTTGGGAGGTGACTTAGGTATACTGTCTGCAAATAACAATACTTTCACTTCTTACTTTCCAATTTGTATCCGCTTCATCTTCTTTAGTTGTCTAATTGCTCTAGCTAGGACTTCAAGTACTATGTTGAACAGATATGGAGAGAATGGACATTCCTTGTCTTCTTCCTGATTTTAGTTGAATTGCTTTAAGTTTCTCCATATTTAATTTGATGTTGTCTATCAGCTTGCTGTATGTTGCTTTTATTATGTTTAGGCATGGGCCTTGTATCCCTGATCTCTTCAGCACTTTATCATGAAGGGGTATTAGATTTTGTCAAATGCTTTTTTAGAATCTAATGAGATGATCATATGTTTTTTTTTTTCAGTTTGTTTTTATGGTGGATTACATTTTGGATTTTTGTATGTTGTACCATCCCTGCATTCCTGAGATGAAGCCTACTTGGTCATGGTGGATGATGTTTTGGATGTGTCCTTGGATTTGGTTTGCAAGTATCTTATTGAGAATTGTTGCATCCATGTTCATGAGAGAAATTGGTCTGAAATTTTCCTTCTTTGTTGAGTCTTTCTTTGTGTGATTTAGGTATCAAGGTGACTGTAGCTTCATAGAACGAGGTTGGCAACGTTCCTTCAGTTTCTACTTTGTGGAATAGTTTGAAGATTGTTGGTATTAGCTCTTCTTGGAACCTCTGATAGAATTCTATACTGAAACTATCTGGCCCTGGGCTTTTCTTGGTTGAGATACATTTTTTTAATTTTATTTTAATTTATTAATTATACTTTATTCACCTTGTATCCCCCCATAAGCCCCTCCCTCCTCCTCTAACGGTCCCACCCTTCCTCTCCCTTCTTCACACATGCCCCTTCCCAAGTCCACTGATAGGGGAAGTCCTCCTCTCCTTCCTTCTGATCTTAGTCTATCAAATCTCATCAGGAGTGGCTGCATTGTCACCTTCTGTGGCCTGGTAAGACTGCTCCCTCCTCAGGGGGAGGTGATCAAAGAGCAGGCCAATCAGGTTATATCAGAGGCAGTCCCTCATCCCATTACTATGTAACCCACTTGGACACTAAACTGCCATGAGCTACATCTGTGCAGGGGTTCTAGGTTATCTCCATGCATGGTACTTGGTTGGAGTATGAGTCTCTGGGAAGACCCTCTGTGTTTAAATTTTCTGGTTCTGTTGTTCTCCTTGTGGAGTTCTTGTTCTCTCCATATCTTACTCTTTCCCACTTCTTACATAAGATTCAATGCACTCTGCCCAAAAGTTGGCCATAAGTCTCAGCATCTGCTTTGATAGTCTGCAGGGCAGAGCCTTTCAGAGGCCCTCCGTGGCAGGTTTCTAGCTTGTTTCCTGTTTTCTTCTTCTTCTGATGTCCTTCCTCTTTACCGATGGCCATAATCTGTTTGTTTTTATCTTCCTCTATTTCTTTATGGATGGCCATAATCTTCTTGTTTTTATCTTCCTCTATTTCTTTACAGATGGCCATAATCTGCTTGTTTTTATCTTCCTCTATTTCTTTACGATGGCCATAATCTGTTTGAGTTTATCTTCCTCTAGGTCTTTACGCATTTTGTTTCCTGTTATCCTTTTCATGAGCATAGATGTTAGGTCACCTTCTTGAATTTCATTTATGCTGGGGTGTCCAGGGCTACTTGCCCCTGGATAGCTGGGTTCTGGAGATACTATATTGTTCTGTCTTTTGTTGGTTTAGCTTTTACACTGGCCTCTACCCATTGAGCTATCTTAGGTGTTTGGAGTTAGTTTCTGGTGGTTCCTGGAATCCTGTGGTGGAGAGAATCTCCTTGGCAGGAAGATGGTTTTTCCTGGAGGAAGCCTCTTCAGCTTTTTGGGTAAAGTCACTGTATGGCTGGTGTTTTTCAGGAGTTGCCACAGCTCACCTCAGGCATAGAGACCTGAGTGGTAACTGTGGTCCTTTTTAGTTGAGAGGGCTTTCCTCTCACCTGGAGAAGTCCTAGAGACAGCTACCTTGCTTCTGGTTTTCTTGCTGTAAATTTAGTGAGCTGCTGCTGTAACCTGTGTGTCCCGTGGTTTGGTCAGTTTTGTTAGGGATAACTGGTTGCCCCTTGGAGCAGTATCTGGGGGTTGATCTTGGGGATTTGGGGCTTTTGTCTGAGGTTAGGGCTCTGTGCTCCAGTACCCAAGCAGTAATCTGTGGTGGGTGGATACCGCTCTCCTGGTAACAGCAGGCTATCTGGTGCACAGCAAGTCCCTGGTTTGGGCCAGTCTGTGGGACCTTTTCCAGGGATATACTGGGTGGCCTAAATCCATCCCCTTTGCTTCATTCCCTGTGAGGATTTCTCCCGACAGTGACTCCCAGTCTCTGGTGCCCTGTGGTGCACAGCTCTGTTTATGCCTGAGATTCTCTCTTCCATCTGTTGTAGTCTGTTGGTGATGCATGCATCTGTAATTCCTGTTCTCTTTTCTGCTTGGTCCATTTACAGGATTGCCTCAGATTGTGTTTTCTTTATTGCTTCTGTTTTCCTTTTTATGCTTTGAATAGTTTTATTCATTTCCTTCTCCGGTTTTCTTGTATTTTCCTGTATTTCTTTAAGGGATTTACTCATTTCCTTCCCTATTTAATTTCATTTTCCCATATTTTTTGAGGTATTTATGTATTTCCTATTTAAAAGCCTCTATCATCTTTATAAGATTAGATTGAAGGTTGTTTTCCTGCATGTCAGGTATGTTAGGATATCCAGGGCTTATTGTAGTTGGGTTCTAGTGATGCCATATTGCTCTGGGTTTTGTTGAATGTGTTCTTATGCTGTCCTCTAGTCAACTTATGTTGACCCTACTGTTGGCAGGCTTAGAGGTCCCTGGTAATCCCTGATGATTGTCACTTTCAATAGTCGCTGATGCCTACAACATCTGAGGTTGCTGGCAGAGCTGGGACTGGGAACTGGTGCATGGAGGTCATGCAACAGGCCTCATTACTGCTGGCAGTCCTTGATGGCTGCTGCCTCTGAGAATGCAGGAAGAATTAGGGCCCAGGAACTAGCACTTGGAGGTCTCTGGGCAGACCTCACCTCTGCTGTTAGTCTTCAATGGTCATTGTCCCTGGGATCACAGGCAGAGCTGGCACCCAGGAATTGGAACTTAGATATCACAGAAATAAACTTCATCTCTGCTGGTAGACTCTAATGGCTACCATCCCTGCAAAATCTCTCTTCTTTAAAAAGCTTGTCTTCTATTCGGTTCCATTGATCCATCATTCTGTTTCTATGTCAATACCATGAAGTTTTTATTACTATTGCTCTGTAGAACAGCTTGAGATTGGGGATGGAGATACCTCCAGATGATCTGTTGTTGTACAGGATCGTTTTGGAAATTCTGGGTTTTTTGTTTCTCCATATGAAGCTGAGAATCCTTCTTTCAAGGTCTGTAAAGAATTGAGTTGGTATTTTGATTGGAATTGAGTTGAATCTGTAGATTGCTTTTGGCAGGATGGCCATTTTCACAATGTTAATCCTACCAATCCATGAGCACGGGAGGATTTTTTATCTTCTGATATCTTCTTCAATTTCTTTCTTCAGAGACTTGAAGTTTTTTTCAAACAGGTCTTTCACTTGCTTGGTTAGAGTCACCCCAAGGTAGTTTATGTTATTGGTGGCTACTGTGAGGTATTTTAAGGGTATTGTTTCCCTGATTTCTTTCTCGGTCCTTTTGTCTTTGGTATACAGGAGGGCTTCTGATTTTTTTGAGTTGATTTTGTATCCAGCTACTTTGCTGAAGGCATTTTTCAGCTGAAGGAGTTCTCTGATTGAATTTTTGGGGTCGCTCATGTAAACTATCATATCATCGGCAAATAGTGCCACTTTGACCTCTTCCTTTTCAATTTGTATCCCCTTGATCTCCTTTAGTTGTCTTATCGCTTTAGCTAGGACTACAAGTACTGTGTTGAAGAGACATGAATATGTTGCCTCGTCCCTGATTTCAGTGGGATTGATTTAAATTTCTCTACATTGAGTTTGATTTGGCTATAGGCTTGCTGTATATTGCCTTTACTAAGATTACAAGGTATGTGCCTTGTATCTCTCAGCAATCAAAAACGAGGAAATCATGAAATTTTCAGGCAAAAAACATCTAGAAAACATCATTCTGAGTGAGGTATACCAGAAGGAGAAAGACACACATGGTATATATTCACTTATATAGACCTATAAGATATGATAAACATAATGAAATCTATACACCTAAAGAAGATAAACAAGAAAGAAGACCCAGGGTAAGATGATCAATCCTCACTTAGAAAGACAAATGGGATTGGCATTGAATGGAGGAGAAAACAAGTAACAGGACAGGAGTCTACCACAGAGGGCCTCTGAAAGACTCTACCTAGCAGTGTATCAAAGCAGATACTAAGACTCATAACCAAACCTTCAGCAGAGTGCAGGGAATCATATGAAAGAAGGGGAGTTAGTATGACGTGGAAAGTATAGGAGCTCCACAAGGACCAAATATATCTGTGCACAGGGGTCTTTTCTGAGACTGACACTCCACCAAGGACCATGTATGGATATAACCTAGAACCTCTGCTAGGATGTAGCCCATGGTAGCTCAGTAACCAATTGGTTTACCCTAGTAAAGGGGAACAGGGACTATTTCTGACAGGAACTCAATGGCAGGCTCTTTGACCTCCCCACCTCCCAAGGGAGGAGCAGTCCTGCTAGGCCACAGAGGAGGACTTTGCAGCCAGTCCTGAAGATAATTGACAAAACAGGGTCAGATGAAAGGGGAAGAGGTCCTCCCCAATCAGTGGACTTGGAAAGGGGCAGGAAGGAGATGAAGGAGGGAGGGTAGGATTGGGAGGGAAAGAGGGAACAGGATATAGCTGGTATACAGAGTCAATAAAATGTAACTAATAATAAAAATTTAAAAATAAAGGAAAAAATAGATGATTAGAAAAAGCATGTCTATGCTCACAGAAGTCTTTCTTTGCTCAAAAAATCATTACTACATTGGTTTTCTTCTTGATACTAACTTTGTTTTAATAGTAATCATGTTAATTATGTATCTCTAAGGTTTAAAAAGAAAACCCTATATTTTCAGTCATTTATTTTTTTATGGAGTACATTGTTATGATCTCAAAAAATTATCTTTGAGACTTGTTTGTATTGTTGTATGCTTATATGATTTATTATTTTCATTATTACATACTATTCCATTATAAAAAATTATCACAGTTTATTTAGTAATTCTACTTGTAAAGTAGATTAACTTAATTGTTATCAGAAAGAAACTGTGACATATTTGTTGCCCATGTTTTAATTACATTACTTTTTTACTTTGTGCATGGTTTGTACATATTTTAAAGCATATGCTTGTATACTTCCCTAGGGTATACTTACAGATAGAAGTTCTAGGTTAAAGACATACATTCATTCAGTGTTAACATAGAGAAATTGAACCATCTCCCATAATGGTTTATGTGGTTTGTTTTTTGTTTTTTTTTTTTCATATTTTATTAAAAATTTTAGTAGGTCACACCTCAGAGAAAAAAAAACTGATTCTCTTTCCCTTAGGTTATAAAGGAGGAAGAGAAGGAGGAGGAAAAAGAAGAGAGGAGGAAGAGGGGAGAACCTAGAGAAAAAGGATGTGAGATTGTGGGGGAGGAAGAGTAGAAAAGGCAGAGGAAGAAGACAACTACATGACATTGGGAGGGAAAAGTTGGGGAGTTTAAATTATATTCACAACTCTTGACCTCTAAGTTCTCATTTCTCAGTTAAAGGGAGGTTGTGGATATAATTTAAAATTATGAAATTACTAAGTGATAAATATAAATAATTTTTACATTTTACTAGGAATTGGATCAAGGGTAGTTCTAAAGAAAAGTGACATTTTTTGTTCCCTAATCTATAGAAAGCACAGATTTCTCTTTCATTTTATTTTTTCATAATATTTTTTCGCTGTTTTTTGTTTGTTTTTATTCATTTCATTTTATTTTTTTTGCTACTGTGCAAAACAATGGGTGTAGTTAGACACACAAAGAGAACTGGCTTTTGAAGTGCTAAAATTACACATTCATTCCTATTGGAGCAAGATGTTTGCTTTAAGATGCTAAGTTGCCTAATGAATTTCCACTTGTTTTGTCCTTAAACTGTTGATATTATACGTGGTCACTGCAGCCATAGATATCCTATTATGGAGCCATCTTTTCACTTCTGAAACCAACTCAGTATGGATGATTCAGGGAGCTGGAGAAATGGCTCAGTGGCTAGACGTACACTCTGTTCTTGCTGAGGACCCAGGTTCCATCCCCAGCACTCATGCTCAGTAACTCACACTTGCCTGTAACTGCAGACCCAGGATGCAGTGCTCTTTCCTGGCCATAAATTCATGTAGTCACACGCATACCCATAAATAAAATATAATCTCTCTAAAAAAAGACTTTTAAAGCAGGGTTGTGGATGTATGTGGTGTCATACAAGAAATCCAAGCAAAAAGAAAGGGGGAGGGAGGGAATTGCAAGTTTCAGGCCATCTGGAGATCAATGATAACTTGTCTCAGAAACAGGACTTTTTAGTGTTCTGAAGAGTTAAGAAATTATTTCCTTTATCTTAAAGCACAAGAATTCAATCTACATACATTATTTTTCCTATGATTAATTTTCATATAATTTCCCACTTTATTATCTAGATAGCAGCCTTTCTATTTTTTTTTGCAATATTCTTCACACAAACTCAGTAATATTTCATTACTAAATACCAAGAATAGAACATATCATGTAAACAACAGTGAATTGGCAATTATTAGTAAGTAAATAAATATGATAGAGAAATGAACAAGGAGGGATTAAGTCCAATGGAAGATCAAGAAGGAAGATATTGAAGTGAGTGGTTGAAAAGAATCTAAGGATGTCTGTTTTATCATTGGGGAACCTAACAATAGCCAGTCCTTCAGATGTTTGAGATCATGTTTACATGTCAATAACTCTTCTAAGGAAAGCAACATTTGTGGCTGTTGGCTGTTTATGAAGCAGACCGCAGCAATTCCAGGGGCATCATTTATACTCTAGTTTATGATATTGGTACTTGTGGAATTGTTTGGTGTAAAACCTGTGTGTCAAACAGTGACTGTCTCTAAAGCATATTGCACATTAATGTTTATGATCCTAAGAAGAGAGTTCTACAGTAATATTCTACTTCACACATAATAAAGCTAAAGCAAAGAAAGATTAAGTATCTTTCCAAGGATGTCACAGATGAATATAGAGCCAGACTCCAGTTTCAGACCACCACACTGCTACATAGGCAATAAACTTCTGTTGAACTGAGTTAAGGTGTACAGAACTAAAAATAAATGTTCCTATAAGTACAAAGAAGGAAGTGGTTTCAGGAGAGCTGAGTAAAAACTGATATGAGAGAAAAGGAACATTAAAACACTGATGACTTTAGCTGAGGGGTGGAACCTGGTCTAGAGTAGGAAAGAGATCCAGATCCATCTGCAAAAGAAATCTACACTTTTTATCAATTTATTCTTTGACAATTGCATATATCTATCTATATGATATATTTTGGTCACACCCCTCCACCCACTCCTATGTATCCACCAAGTCCCCATCTTACAGTTGTCATTTGTTGTTATTTTAGCTTTA
This sequence comes from Psammomys obesus, assembly GCF_907164565.1. Classification (NCBI taxonomy): domain Eukaryota; kingdom Metazoa; phylum Chordata; class Mammalia; order Rodentia; family Muridae; genus Psammomys; species Psammomys obesus. The sequence continues at coordinate 9,599,473 of NW_026592732.1, forward strand.
TCATGTATAGCTATGTACATGATTAAACCCATGTATCCTGGGTTTAACCAGGATCACTTACATGGCCATGAATGTGAAGTGGTTACAGCACTGAAGACAATGACTTCTTTTCTGCCAGCACCCTAAAGTGTCAGTAGCTAGCTGGATGGAATAAGCTCTGTTCCTATTGTGGTCCTTTGGCTCTAATACAAAAAGAAAATGGTTCCATGAGAATTACCCATAGGACATAGCAAAGAAGTGATGCTGTAATTTAAAAATAAAGAAAGCAGTACAGCGGGCCTTGATATTCCTAGCTAAATCTTCTTAAAATTTTTGTACTTGCAAGAGTTTCTGCCATGAATGTGGGGGTCTGCAGAGAGGTCAAAAGAGATTATGTTCATTGGAAATGCAGTTATAGGAAGTTGTGAAGCACATGATATGGGCACAGGCAACTCCAGTCCTCTGGGAAAGTATCAAGTGCTCCTAAACACTCAGACATTTCTCCAGCCCCCACCTATGTATTGTCCAGCATGGTGCCAATATAACAAATGTTCCAATTAAGAAGCCTCAATGGAGGAAAAATGGAGAATCATGCACACACACTGACTGTGAATAGGTAGAAATCATGAATGCCCAGTGCACTTCAATCTTTCTGGATTTTAACTGGCCTTGCATAGTCTGTAGATCCAAAGAAGCCTTCCTTCAGGTCTCCTGTTTCAGGTGCCCTCCTAAAATTATGTACAATGGAAGAATAAAATGTTTTATTGTACCTATCTTTCACAATTAATATATTTGGAAGATAAGCTGAAAATATTTATGATTAGGATGAACTATGTGAAACTCCTTATACTGTTATTTACAAAACTCTTTAGACTATAAAGAATCATGTATTAACTCCTAGATGGAATACAAATGAGGTTTATTCTGCTCATTGAATATTGAAGCTGTTATCTACATTCTATAACCAGAATTGCAGATAAGAAAGTATATTTATCAAAAATTGCATGTATTTTTCTGTATGTTTATTATCTTTCTCCAACTCATACCTAGTTTCATGATATCATGTCTATTGAACTTTGTTGTTGTTGTTTGGGGTTTTGTTGTTGTTTGTTGGTTCACTGAGTTTTTTTTTTCCTTTGTCTTTCCTTTTTCTTTTTTGTTTGTCATGAATGAAGTAGCTATACATTAAAGGCTGGCGTCAAACTCACAATGTGTATACCTCTGCCTCCAGTGTTCTGAGATTTCAGTGTGAACCACCATGCCAAGTGCCTCTGAAGGTTTCGTGTTTGGGTCACTTTACATTTTTATACCCAGACACCTTTGCCCTTTGCAATGGTACATTGCCTTGTGTTCTTCTCATGATGTCTCCTTTAATGTGCAGAGTATAATGATCTTAACAGAATGTAAATAACTTCATTAGGTGAGATCCAGGAGTAAAGAAAGTGGACATCCCATCATATTCTCCCATTTGTTTATATGTATACCTGCTATTCAGTAGTTTCCCACAATGGGAAAATGACACACCTCTTCAGCAGGGGTTTCACTTTTCAGGCAGTTGTGACGTTTGTCCTCTTTGTTCTCTTCTTGAAAATCCTTCTCCTATTTACTCTAGTTCACGTGATCACTTCCATAGATATTTAAGAACAAGTTTTCTTTTAAAATGGTTTAAAACACAACATTAACTGAATTCACAAGCTAAATTCCTCTTCCCTGTGTCTGAGTGTCTGGTAATAAGCTGTCAGCTTGAAAAGATCTAGAGACACAGAGAGACAGGCCACTGGGTGCTCTTAGGGGATTATCTTGATTAAGTTGAATAAAGAAGGAAGAACTTCCACATGGCTGGCATCATTTCCTGAGCTGGGATTCTGGACTTGTATAAAAACATAAAATGGGTTGAGCAAATTATTTCTCATTCTCTGCTTCCTAATTAAAGACAAAATGTGACTCATCACCTCAAGTTTCTGCTGCTAAGACTACAACATTATGCTGGATGGGCACCTGAACTTTGAGCCAAAATAAATCCCCTTTTCCTTTAAATTGCTTTTGTCAGAGTATTTTATCATTGCAATAGGAAAAGTAACCAAGATACCAGGTAACCATGGGATTCCAAAGGCAGACAGACGTGGGAATCTGAGCTTTCTCGGGTTTTTCCTGAGTGTGTACATAGCCCTGTATAAGAACACAGAACAAAAAAAAAAAAAAAAAAGGAACACAACTACACAATTATGCATATAATGTAGAATACATCAGAGATCACTTTAAGATAATATAAATATATATCCAATAATCTTCTTCTGTTTCCCACCAATTATTTATTTTTCCCTACTGCCATCACTAGCTCAGGCAATTGCCACTAATTGTTTTCACAAATAACAGTGGACTTTTGTCCACTTTGGGAAAGCTCTGATTCAGGTCAAACACACACATCCTGTGAGTTGGATATCCTAGAGACCTTCCATAACGCTCATGTAATCAGACGAACAACTGGGATTCATATGAGGGGACCAGCCTTCTATACCATCTGCAAAGGAGACGGGACCACGGATTTTCAATTAAATTGCAAGGTTCTTGGATCCTGAGGCTACCAAGAGATAGGAAGAAACATTTGGGGAGATGGACAACTAAAATATCATGAAGTTTACTGGTTTTATACAGATTAAGCCACTATCTTTAAGTAATAACTCAAAAGTTATTGAAAGAATTCTGTTCTGGAATTTTAAAATTTGTGAACTTTTTGCAGTGTTTTTGTTTTTTAATAGAATTTTCAGACTTTTCACTCCATTTTTACCACCAGTGTTACTCAATGATTTGTTTAGAGGGAATATATGCTCACGCTCAGTATGTGGAGCTTAATTACAGTAAGTTTTAAAAACATTTATCATTAAATCCTCACGGAAACATAGAAATGTGAGCTGCTTAATAGCACAATTAATCACATTTAGAGTTAAATAACTTAATATAATGAATAAGGTAATTAATAAATTGGTTTGTAACTGCAGGGAGCTCTCCAGTGACTTAGCTTTTACTCTGATATATTTAGCACCTCCTGGGAAATTTTTTGGTAAATACTTAGAAGACTTTTCAAATAATACGTTTAAAAAATAAGTTAAAATGAAAATAATTTAAGTGAAATTTTTATTTTTATTGTTTAAGGAGAAAAAGTAGAGCAGCATCCAATGCAATGTTCTTTAATTGGCTTTTAAGAAGAACAATGCTCATCAGGAGAAAAAAAAATGATAAATGAGAATGAAGTTGAGACATGAATGAAAAAGAGACAGTGTGTCAAATGCTATGTCATGCAAGGCAAGTTTATGCCTGTTCTGGACACATACACACAACTGTTCTTGATAACAGTAGCTCAAAAGAAATTGTTAAAGACATTTTAATTGGTAATTATGTCCGTATGTGTATGGTTGTATCACAGTTGATACATATGGAATTCATGGTGTACAGTAGACTTATTCCCATACACACATGTACACACACTGTGATTATAAATCTTGTATGAAGTAAATAAGTATGTTTACTTGACAAAAATGTATTAAAAGAGTGTCTCAAGCATGTAGGAAAAGCCTTAAGAAGCTTGCTACTTTGTAAGACAATTATAAATAAAATTTAAAAGATCTTAAAAAAAAGTGTCTCTCTCATCTCAAATAACATTTAATAACTTTTAATAACTCATAATAATTAGAAAAATGTGAGAACAATGATGAAAATCATTTGAATTGTGGTATATTAAATTAGCAAAATGTCATTCCATCATCCTAATCTACAAAGAGCCATATCAAGGGCAAATTCAATATTTTCATTCAGTTTGTGAAGGAAGGTGTTTGTCAGCAAGTTCATTGTTAAATAAGTCAGTAAACAACAGATTCATCACAAAACATACAGAATTAATGTTTGGATAATATATGACAGGAGACGGACATTTTAATACTGTTAAAAGTATAGTTCCATAGTCAGTCCTCACATGGTGCTAACTACTTAATGTGTACATAGTAACCTAATGCCTTATTTAGATAGTCTTAAATTTAGAAATAAAAAAAAGAAGAAGGAAATAGGTACAACCTAAGAATCAAAAACAATGAAAGATTTTGTCAGTAGATTATCCATTAATACACAAAAGTATGACAGTCTCAGGAGGCAGTGGAGGTAGAGGCATTTCAGAGAGGATTGTGTGTCACAGCTTTCCTCTGAGAGTCTAGTAAATAAGACGCATAAGAAAAAACGTCTAGGAGAAGATCTATCAAGAAGATATGAGGATTTTTTCAGAGATAGAAAGATAAAGATAAATGAAAACTGAATTATGTTAGAAATGAGTTGACTTAGAAGGCTAAAATATAGAAAAGATTCTTAGCACTGAAAATAATCAAAACATGAATGGAACCAAGAGGAGCTGTTTGTTGCTCAAGAAACTCTGAACAGGATATCTGAGACCATCCTGCTGGTAGAACTTTAGCTATGATATGGAATGTTGCAATTAAAGGGAAAGCTCCTGCTGAGAACTTACTTCTGAAGGCAGGAGGAGCCAACTAGCCAAAGGGTATGATGTAACAATATTTCATTATTCTTAGTTTAGAAATCTATACCAGTTTTACAGTTTGTGACCAATATCAATTAAGCATTAACTGAGAGTATCAAGTACTTGATACTGTAAAGAATCAAATTCTTTTTAAAAAGACAAAGGACTAGACTGGCTTGGTTGTTTCTTTCTGAAACTTCCTATGTAGCAGAAGAGAGGGTTTTAAAAATTATATCACGTGATAACTGCTAAGGAAAGGTGAGGTCCAAGTGTTTTTTTAAGGATTATCAAAGATATCTGTCAATATTGAAAAAAAAGTTATATGATCAGAAAAGCCTACAAAAGAAAATAATTTCTACATTAAGATGGGAAAGGATGGTTAGCTCCCGAGCTGGGAATGAAATGGCTAGGTGCATTAGACGGATGGCTGAGAGCTAGTACAACAGCTTGATAAAGAAACCATCAAAGATGTGGCCTAAGGAGATATATTTTCTCAGAGTGATTTGCTAGATACAAAGTAAAATGTTGGACATTTTAAAAAAAATTATCCATATCTGAAAGCTATGAGATAGTTAAACAGAATAACCTAATCATATTCATATTGCAGAAGACTTCAGGCGGGATGAGCTGTCAAGACACTGTTAAAAATTTCTGAAGGGATGGCAATACCCATGCTAGGAGTTTAAAGGAGATGGAAAAGAAGTTTACATAATCAGAAGATTTGGGGATTAGATTGGGGGTTGACATGCACTGAAAGGGAAATTGGTATTTCAGACTTCAGTGAAAAGGATGTTACCAGGAACAAATTTCTGACTGTGTTCTAACTGGTCTTAGTGGATTCAGTGTGGTGTCAAATAAAAAGAAAAGGTTGGAAGTGAATCCAATTTCCCAAGTATTAAGATTGTTACTCTTAAGAATACAGAAATAATGTTTTGTCTGAAGTTCCTGTGAGAATTTGAGTGAGGTGCATGCATGCATTTGTGCAGCAGAAAGTCACCTGTGGTGCTCTTTTTTAAAACTCTATTTGGGATTTTTAGGCCTCTATGTCCCTTCCACCAACCCCCAAACCTTAAGTAGGAAAGAGAAAAGTTTAGTGGGGAGAGAGGGCACAAGACCCCTTTACTTCTCCTGACTATTGAGGGTCAAGGGGTTCTTTTAGGCCTCTACAGCAATCTGTCAACCACAGAGACAGCTAACAGTCTCCTCTATGCAGCTGTGCCTGGAAGCATTTCTCTCTGCCTGTCTGCTCCAAATCAACACACCATCTCTGGTCTCTGGTCCGTCCAAAGTGCCCCACGTGACACACCAGCACCAAATGCCACACAGAATGCCCCACCATCTCTTTCTAGCTCTCCTATTTATACTCTGAGAGTCCTAGACCACGCCTCTCTCTGTGCAGGACTTGGAAAGCTGTTATCAGATGGCAAAAGCCAAGCTCTGCACAAGACAATTCACACGAGTGGACAAATTACAGCCCAACTAAAATCCCATACTTGGGATTAAAACAAAAGCATATTTACATAACACACAAAGAAACAAAAACTTCCATTACACATTTACATAATGGAGATTTGCCTGCATACAGCAAAGTTACAAAAGATCAGAGCAAAACGTTTCTCTCCATTCTAGGAAAGGCAAGCCCATTTTAACCTTTAGGTTTATATTACTTTTGCTCTACTATTTTTACTATAAGGTTCTATACAACTTGCTCATTGGTGATAAAACTAATTCCAGTGCCACGCCAATGATCTGAAAAGAACCACCAGTCCAAAGCAGACTGATGTGTTGCCATCCCATCAGTGGTGAGCTGGCAAAGTAGAAAATGTACTTTACTGTGCATAACCCAAAGCTGGCCCTGCCTCCCCACAAGCTGATGGATGTCTTCTATTCAAACTGCTGCAGTGAAGACTTTACTAATTACCTCAAAGAAATAAAAACGTTTGTTATGAAGAAAACCTGTCTTCACACAGTCACGGCAACTGTCTTGAGTGTTCATGCTGTTGAGAGAGCATCGACAGCTCTGAAGAAAACACTCTTCCTGAGTGAGTCCTTCTTTAACCCACATAGTGCCGCACATCATAAATGTGCATAAATTCCCATCTCCACAGCTCCCAAACCACTCTGGATTGGCTAATTTCAGACTCCAATTCAAACACTTCTCAAGCTTTCCCACCTCCTAGTGCCCTTGTAAGAACGGTGTAGACAAAACTGACTGAGAGAAGGTACTGGCCTTATCATGTTGCGAGTGAAAATAACACGTATCCAAGCATGGCTGTGAGTTAAATAAAAGAGGACACATGCAAGTACCGTGCAACTCTGTTTAGTCAGCAGTAGGAGGATATTTATGTGCACTTTCCGGAACACATTTCTTTAAGCCATCGTAAGATGCCCTAGTGAGGCATGTGCTCCTTTCAAGTCCTTTGACCCCTTCCAGAAAAAGTCAGGCACTCACGACGCCTTAGAAGAGTTAGCAAACCTAAATATGCTAAAATCACCCATTATCATTTGAATATGATTATCTCATTCTTCACTGATGCTGAAAGACCTGAGAAGAAGATATGCTCTCTTTGTGTGTATATAGTTACCATAGTTTTCATGCTAAATGTAAGGTGAACCAATGTCAGTAGGTACTGTTTCTCTCAATTGAAAACTGAGAAGCCTGTCAGTGACTCCACAGGTTGGTCTGGTGACATTTGCTATCTCAATATGAAAAAAAAAAAAAAATATTAGGCATTTGACTTTATCAGTGTGGGTGTTAATCTCAAAGAAACATACTGTTTTATGAATAATTTTGTGTCAATTGCTTCTAAATTAGATCCATATTTCCCGTGTGAATTCTTAATTAGAATCATTGCTCCCATCTAATTCAAATTTAACATTTTTGTTTTCTTTGCACAGATTCTATTTCTGTGTGACTCTAAAATTCTCCATCTAAAAGGGTGTTTTTGAAAGGGTCCAGATGGTACTGATAATTATTTATTATCTTTAGCTTCAACCATTATCTGTCATCCTATCTGTGAACTTGCAAATCTTGTTCACACTCAGAGTTGCTGTTGAAATTCAATGAAAAAAAAAAAAAAAGTCTTGAGCAAATTTTGGGTATATACCTAGGAGTGGTATAGCTGGGTCTTGAGGTAGCACTACTCCTAGTTGTCTGAGAAAGCGCCAGATTGACTTCCAGAGTGGTTGAACCAGTTTACATTCCCACCAGCAATGGAGGAGGGTTCCCTTTTCTCCACAACCTCTCCAGCATGTGCTATCACTTGAGTTTTTCATCTTGGCCATTCTGATGGGTGTAAGGTGAAATCTCAGGGTCGTTTTGATTTGCATTTCCCTAATGGCTAATGAGGTTGAGCATTTCTTTAAGTGTTTCTCTGCCATTCGATGTTCCTCTTTCGAGAATTCTCTGTTTAGCTCTGTTCCCCATTTTTTAAGTGGATTACTTGGTTTGTTGCTTTTCTGCTTCTTTAGTTCTTTATATATACTTGATATTAGCCCTCTGTCAGATAAAGGGTTGGTGAAGATTCTTTCCCAATCTGTAGGCTGTCTATTTGTTTTGATGACAGTGTCTTTTGCTTTACAGAAGCTTTTCAGTTTCATGAGGTCCCATTTATTGATTGTTGCTCTTAGAGCCTGTGCTGTTGGTGTTCTGTTCAGGAAGTTGTCTCCTGTGCCAATGAGTTCTAGGCTGTTTCCCACTTTTTTTTTCCAGCTGATGTAGAGTATCTGGTTTTATGTTGAGGTCCTTGATCCACTTGGACTTTAGTTTTGTGCAGGGTGATAAATATGGGTCTATTTTCATTTTTCTGCATGTAGACATCCAGTTGGTTGAAGTCTCAAGTAGTAAGTTCAGAGGAGTCAGGCATATTATGGAGGTAGAAATACTTTCAAAGTTTTAATTAAAAGTCTGATGATTGTACTGGCTTCACATTGGCGTTTTATGACTCTAATCTTTTCTGCTCATCTCTAATTTGCTGAATAATACTCAAGTATATTTTCAAAGAAATTGTCATAGTGTGAATTAACTTTCATCTATCACCGAAGTGAAACTGGGCAGGGGTGAGTGGTTGATCATTTTTAGAAGTGTTTGTGAGAATGTAGCAACTGACTAAAGGCCTTCATTTACTTTTCACTGAAAAGAGATGAGGGCATTTCTCCCAGAAAAACACTGGAGGAGGTGTCTAACATCAACATAAATGCTAGAAGTAAATCTTCCGTTATTACTTTTATTCTAGGGCCAAACCTAGAAAATGTCTGGTGCATGTCAATTATCTGCAATCTCTGGAATTGTTTTCAGTGTAGCGAAGGCACACACAGAGAAATCCCAGCACAGAATCCAGACAAGGTAAATAAAGCTCTCTGAGCATCCCAGAAATTCAGCTGGCATTACAACATCTTAGGACCAAGAATCACTCCCCTGAGTTGTTGTCCTCAGGGTGTGGTTAGCTCTCAAGCTGTAACAGGTAACTAAATAGTCACAGGAGTCCACAAGGTCAAAAGGTTTTCATAGTAACAGCAATGGACTATTGCCTTACCCCAAGTTAACATTTACACTGATGGAGGAAAAGTAAATGTGAAATGTGTCACATCCAACTATCAGCCCTGACATGACCTGCTAAAAATGCTGCACTCCTTGCTGTAGGGTGCTGATATTTAAGATTATTATTACTGCTATATACTTATTTCTTTCATTCCAACTTAAAAATGTCCTTGATGAAGTAGCATAATTTCTTAATTTCATTAAATTTTGATGTTGAGTATGCATTATTAATAGCCCTTGTATGTGAATAACGCACCTCAGGTGCATACCAAAATAAAATACATATCTCAAAAAGTAGTCGAAAAATGTGATTTACGAGTTAAATTTTTTTTTTATGAAATGTTTCTGCTTAAGATCAATCAAAACAGATGTTCACCAGGTTTAAATACTTTGTGGACACATCCTCAAAGTTTAATAACGTGAAAATTTCAAGAAGATAAGTCAGACTATTTGTGTCAATGAGAAAATGTAAAACATGAAGTGAAAATTGTGATTTTAGAAAACTTGCATCTGCACTCATGATGATGACAGACTCTCAATACTTGCTAGCTCTCTAAAGGCACAGTGAGTATAAATACACAAGAAAGCTTGTCAGCAGTGGAGGGATCATAAACAGATGTGCTCCAGCTTATCAGCATGCCCCATCACAAAATCCTGCCTGAGGAAATTGTCCTTTAAACTGTCAGCAACAGCCAGCAGATTTTAGCGTATCAAAACCTGGGTGTGGAGAGATAGCTTGGCAGGGAGGAGCTCTTGTTGCTCTTGAGGAGGGCCAGTGTTCATTGTTCAGCACCACGTGGGACAGCTCACAGCCACCTGTAACTCCAGTTCCAAGGGGACAACTGGAGCTGTATTGTATTCCAGCCTCCGTCGGTTCCAGCACTCAAGTGCTCACACCCACACACATATACCTGAATAAAAATAAACTACTTACAAAGATGATGGCTTTAATTCCATGGAATTCGGTTTGATCATAAATTGTATTGTGACCTCAGTTTAATGTCATTGTCTATATTCAAGATAGCACAAAGATCATATTTGCACAGTTGATTCAAGCTTATATAATACACTACAGAAATAAAATTTCAGAAGAATAGCAAACACTGTTTTGTTTAAACACAAAATTGAGTAGGATCCTAATATTTTGAAAGTGGTTTTGGCTTTAAGTACATACTTGCATTTTTTTCATATTTAGTAACTACGTCTCAACTCCTGCAAGCAATTTTAAAGTAGAACAATTAAGGGAAGAAGAAAAAGAAAAATTCATTATTTTAAATAGAAAGTATTTCTAGGACAAGTATTTCTAGGTAAGTGTCCTTTCCAAGTAGGTTTCTGTAAGAATTCTCTTCCACCCTGACTCCCATTGGTTGAGAAATACAGAAGGAATCATACCAAGAGAGCTGGCATGAGGGCAGAAGTGAGAATGGAAAGCCTGCTCTTCACTGACTAGGCTCTGAGCAGCAGCAGGGTGTGTGGAGCCAAGCTGTCAGGGCTGTCTCTGACTCTGTTGCCTGCTTTTCCTTAGACGGGCAGTCTTGTCTGGCCTCAGTGGGAAAGGATACACTTAATTCTGCCAGGACTTAAGGTGCCAGGAGGGTCAATGCCCATGGGGAACCTCCCCTTCTCTGAGATGAAGAGGGAAGAATGAGGGGAGGGAGGCTGTGAGGGTGGGACTTGGAAGAGAGGAGTGAAGGGGAAGAGATCAGGTTGAAAAGGGATTAAATACATAGATAATACATACATATATAGAAAAAATGATTCTCAGTATTTTCATTAATTCTCTAAAAGTTTTATTTTAAAATGTAGTTATCTTTTAAGATACACAATTCAAAAAATAATAAAGACATAAAATACAGTTAAAGTAATTTTCACTGAAGTGCAGAAGTGTAGATTCCTCAAGAGGACAGATCTTAAATTTCCACCAGGCTGCCTGCCATGCATGGCTTCCCTGCCTGCTGTTTTAGTTCTGTTCATTTTTTATCTATTCATTTGTTCAATACTTTGGTTTTACACAATAGCACGCATGGTTTTCCTTTCAAATTATTTGAGCTGCTGAATAGAAGTGCAAGTAACCTTTGGCTGTTGTTCTTCTGTGGAGGAATACTGCTGCATGCATTAATTTGTTACAAGTTTATTTGTACATTTTAGCTGCTATCTGTATGTAAAATTATATTAATTGTGGATGGAAAGTTGTTTCTCTTCCTTTCCAATCTCTAAACCTTTGCATCCTGACTTTGCACTTTATCCCACTACCTTTAATTCTACAGAAAAGCCTTCTGTGTTGATGTTATTCTTAGTTCGGTCACTTTCTCCTGAAACATTTCATTATCTTCCCTCAATCCAGGAATCTCTCATTGTGCTAAGTAAGGAGAAGCCTGTGATATCATAAGCTTAACCAACTTAAAGGCCTATAACAACCACTTTCAGAGAGATGTTGTAAAATAGTTCCATCAGTAAAATGCTTGGCTTGCGAGAGTAAGAACCTAAGTTTTATACCAGACCATAGGTTAAAAAAAAAAAAAATGCTAGCAAGGATGGGTAATCCCAGAGCTGGGAACAAAGACAGATGAGGATCACTGGCCAGTCAGCCAAGACTGCCTGTTGAGTTCCAGATCCCTGGGAGAACCCATCTCAAAAGAGAGAATGAAACCCCAAAGTTGTTCTTTGGCTACCACAAGCATGCACTCAAAGAAGCACCAGTGCACACACACAAACACACACACATGCTATACACTACCAGCACCATCAACAACGACTTCCAAAAATGAACATACTCCCGCCTATAGCACAGAAAAGATATGAAGATCTAACTTGTTTAAACATGAGATAAATTCTGAAAGCAACAGGTGTCTTTCTCTACAACTTCCATTAAAACCCTGTCTCCTTGTGGAGTTCTTGTCTTCTCCAGATCTTACTATTTCCCTCTTCTTTCATAAGACTCCATGCACTCTGCCCAACAGTTGGCCATAAGTCTCAGCATCTGCTTTGAGAGTCTGCAGGGCAGAGCCTTTCAGAGGCCCTCTGTGGCAGGCTCCTCACTTGTTTCCTGTTTTCTTCTTCTTCTGATGTCCATCCTCTTTGCCTTTCAGGATGGGGATTGAGCATTTTAGTCAGGGCCCTCCCTCTTTATTAGTTTCTATAGATGTACAGATTTTAGTAGGTTTATCCTATATTATATGAACACAGGGGTCTTTCCAGAGACTCATACTCCAACCAAGTACCATGCATGGAGATAACCTAGAACCCCTGCACAGATGTAGCCCATGGCAGTTTAGTGTCCACGTGGGTTCATAGTAATGGGAAGAGGGACTGTCCTTGACATAATCTGATTGGCCTGCTCTTTGATCACCTCCCCCTGAGGGGGGAGCAGCCTTACCAGGCCACAGAAGGTGACAATGCAGCCACTCCTGTTGTGATCTGATAGACTAAGATCAGAAGGAAGGAGATGGGGACCTCCCCTATCAGTGGACTTGGGGAGGGACATGTGTGAAGAAGGGGGAGGGAAGGTGGCATTAGGAGGGGAGGAGGGAGGGGTTTATGGGGGCATACAAAGTGAATAAAGTGTAATTAATAAAAATTAAAAAAAAAACAAGAATTTTTTTTTAAAAAAAACCCTGTCTTCTTTTAAAATACATTTAATTTTTCAATTAATGCAACTTAGGGATTCTGGCTCAAAGTATCAAAAGTGTCTTGTCTTTACGTTTAACTTCATTAGTTCTTTTCCAGAGCTCCAGATACCTACAGAATTCTAACATTTTATTCTTTAAGAAAGTAAAATACCACATACTTAAAATATATTTTTATAAATGAAACAGTGTGTGTGCTAACATATGAAGTATGTAACATGGCTTTCCAACCATAACCTCTGGAGGAAATGGTGCATTTATCCAATTCACATTCCGCATCTCAGACAAAGTCATATGAATGTTTATGTTTCTGCTCCCTGGATAGAAATGAAGGTGCTAGATGATCAGTATATTTTAGTTCACTTCAATATGGTTCATATTAGCCAAAAGGCCATTATAACGACTTCATGAAAGCTACTTTAAGTTTGTTTCTCTTTTATTTATTTATCATGAAATTTGCAGGCATATGGATGGAATTAAAAAAGAGCATCCTGAGTGAGGTAACCCAAAACCAGAAAGACAATCACAGCACATACTTACTTATAAATGGATAGCAGTCATATAATATAGGATAAACATAATAAAATCTACAGACCTGAAGAAGCTAAACAACAAGGAGGAGGCTTAATTCTCATTCCAAAATCAACAGGATAAACAGCAGATCTGGAAGACTTCTAATGAATGCTTCTTTTTCCTTAGGGGTTATGTCTATTTAAGTTGTTTATCTGATCTTGATTTAACTTTGATAAATGGTATCTATCATGAAAAATTTCCATTCATTTTTTATTTTTTAATGTTTTGGAATACAGGTTTTTGAAGTACAATCTAATGATTTTTGGTGTCTATTGTTTTCTTGGTGTCTATTGTTATGATACTTTTCATTTCTGATTTTGTTAATATGAATATTCTCTCTCTGACTTTTAGTTAGTTTGGATAAGGGTTTGTCTATCTTGTTGATTTTCTTGATTTTGTTTCATTCTTGTTTATTGTTCTCCTTGTTTCGATTGTATTGATTTCATCCCTCAGTTTGATTATTTACTTTCCTATGGCATGAATAAGGGCTTACAGATGTCTTTCTTCTGCTCAAACAAAGAGCAGAGAGCCATTCTCGATTGGTGCATCCTGTACATCTCATTCATTTACAATTTTAGAAGTGTTTAATGCTTGTGAGAGGTTATATATTTTCAGAACAAAAGACCCGGGCACTAGCGGTGCTGGATCAAACCTGACAGGATTCATTCTTCAGCATGCTGAGAAGCTGACACATCTGTTCTAGCATCATGCACGTTCCAGCATTCTGCTTGTTCTAACCTCATCTGCTTCAGTTGCTGTTCTTCATCAAAGCTTGCTCCAAAAAGAGCTTTGAAGAAAGCTACTAATCTCAATTGGTCCAGCATTTCAGACTTTCCAAACAGGACTTCTATTAAGCCTAAAATTTCCCAACATTCAAAGGCTTGACCACAAATGTTAATGCTAGCATAATTAAACATTTTTTTTTTTTTGCAATTTCCTTTGAGCCTCCAAACAGGATTTCTTCATGTCCCAAAATTCAGCAAAAAGAAATCTATGAGAACAATGTCCAATTTCCCATATGGGGGGGGGGGGGGGGGGGGGGGTAGATTTTTGGTTGTTTTCTGGGTTGTAAATGTTTATTGTCATTGGGATTTGGTTATTAGTTATTAATGGTCTTATCCATAGAGAAAACAAGGTCAGACTTAGAAATTTCTATTTTTTCTTTTCTCTTTCTTTCTTAGATAAGGAGAAAAGTGGAGTAGGAATCATGTTACAAAGAATGAAAGAAAGACTGGAGTGAAGAAAATAGTGGGTAGACTTGATCAAAACAAACAAAATGTAAAATATTCAAAACACCCCCCCCAAAATATAAAAAGAAAATATAAAATAATGGAAGTTATTATTCTTTTTAAAATTTTCCTAGAGATAAAATATGTAAACCTTAATCTTATTGCAGGGTCATACAAAAATAGTTTGCAAGCCATATATCACCACCAGGCTTTCATTTATTGGACATTGATTGGACAGAAAGAGGGAACCATTAAAAGATTTTCCACAGAAGACCATGTAATAAATGCTGGTTGCCTGAGTCAATGTTTTATGCTAGGAATTGACACAAACAGGTAATTAAACACACTTCAGATAAAACTCAATGTTACATTAAATTTAAATATGTATTTTCTCTTTCCCTCTCTAGTGAGTATGTATTTATGTATGCTTGTGTGTGTCTTTGTGTGTGTGTATAGTGTGTATGTGTGTTGTATGTGTGTGTGTAACTGACTCACATTTAGAAAGAATATGCAAATCCTAAGGACCCTGAAAAGTTTCATTTGAAATTTTTGTTTGTCTTTCATTTGCAAAGTTCCTGTGGTAGCTCTGAGTGTAAAGAGCCATATTCCTTCTTCTCTCCCTTCCTTCTTCATATGTTAAGGTTTAACTTATTAACAGAATGAGACTTACAGAAAACTGACACAAAATACATTAAATATATAGAAACTGTTTAAATATATGGATTTAATAAACTAAACTTAGAGACAGCATCAAATATAAATTAAAAACCTCCTGACGTGTTTCCTCTTACCAAGGAAGAAATTCCCCAGAGATGCTTTAGCTTTAAATTTTGATATTTGATTCCTTGAAGTTTCAACTTTTCAAGTCTAGGTCTCTCGGTCTCTCTCAAACATTTGTTTTTCTTTTATAGATATTACTGTGCTTGTAAATGGAGCAAATGTTACAGCCTTTCTCTATACTATAAAATGTCTAGGTTTGGGCAGGAAGTGTGTTGAGGAGGAAGGTAGCACAGGAAAAAAATATCACTGAGATGCTCTGAAAGGTTTGTGGCTTGCCAGGAGAAAAGATAAGGAAATAACATTACAATTGGAGGCAAAATCTAAAAAAGAAAAAAAAAAGGCATAGTTATAAGAGCATGTGATGCTGTGGAAGTATTATGAAAGAATGAAATGTGAAGGACAATATTAAACATGAGGCGAGAACATGCTATTTTTAGTCATACCAAAGTTTGTAAAGTTTTGTTGGTTGCCGTCAAATTTAAAGTATAAAAATAAACTAAATATGAATAAAGAGAGAAAGGATTTTTTTCCTTAAATATCTGTCTTGGTGAATAAGAACTCATAATGTTCACAGCCTGCAGAAAGGCAATAATAAAATAGAGTGAAGATTCCACTAAGCCCTTATTACATAGACTCCGGCATCCAAAACCTCATTTCATGGAACTAAAATGAAGCATTAAAGCCTCACAGAGGCAATTTAGGATGCTGCTCTTTTTAATTCCATTTAATGCTTTTCTAACTATTTCAAAAATTGAACTAGCTAATCGATTCATGATACCAATTGTCATAATTTGTAATATCAACACATTGGTTCTGCATAGAGCACCCACCATCCAAAAGCTCATAAATAAAAATATAGTACATTTCCCAAAACAAAGTAGAGCTCTGCCTTCTTGTTCTTTATTCTTACATTTCATTTGTTTATTTTCTGTGCATGTGCTGGGGTATGTGTATGCTACGACACATGTGCAGATGTCGGAGAACAACTCGTAGGAGTTGGTACTCTCTTTAGAGCATGTGGCTTCTCAGAATGGAACTTGGGTCATCAGGCATGGTGGCATATGCCTTTACTCACTGAGCCATCTCATCAGCATTTCCTTATATCTGTCCTATACTTTCAGGATATATTTATCCATTCCAAGTATCTTTAAAGCACCTCAAATGAACATATCTAAGTGATAAACATTGATATAGATATAGATATAGATAGATACAGATATAGATATATGGAAAATATGGTTTTGGCATTTTTCTCTTATGTATGCTTTACCCAAACATATCATTGCAGACAGAATACTAGCAGTTATCTTAAGTTTTGCCCTACTTGTGCTATCTCACTATATTCTATGGATTCTATTGCTAAAATATCTCAAGGTTTTCTTTTATGAGTATAACCATTACCCTGCTCCTCTCCAGACCCCTTCTTTTATGAGGAGATTCAGAAACCTCCCACATATTCATCTCGCCCTCCATTCGTGCTTTGTGCTTTGTCTGCTGTTTGCAGCGATTTATGCAGAAACAACACTCGATAACACAAATAATAACACAGCATTCATTTGCTTAAAATCATCAGTACTTGTGGTTTAGTTTAAAGAACCTAACTGACAAGGACACAGGCCTTTAGAAATTGACCTGAACCTTGTGCTGGAATATTTTAGATCACAATAGAAGCACATAAGAGAAACAGATAGGAAAATGGCCGTGGGAATACCGAGCTTTAAACAGAGGTGGGAGAGATGAAGAGACCTACTGCAGTGGACAAGTCATCTAACCTTTCTAGACTATGTAGGCAATGACTTCTCTGAGAAGGTGGCATTTAAAATAAAAGGTGAATGATGAGGATTCAGCCAAGCAGAATGTAGTGTGTGAAGATCCCAAAGAAAGGAAAGGCAAGAGTAAGTTCCTGTTTAGTTAATGGACTTGTCTACCAAAAGAAAAGATAGAAGTCTCAGTGCCAGGATAGAGCACAGGAAAGCAGGAGATGAGTGTTAACAATACAGGGAAGGAACACCAGGATTCCCCAGCAGAGACACAAGCTTGGCTCCCAGTGCTGAGTAAATCTACATAGTAACAGGATCTGGGTTTCATCTTTAAAGCATTATTCTGCTTATGAAGGAAAGAAAGAATGCACGAGAGAGAAAACAACAGAACTTACTGCATACAGTTGTAAACTGTGTGGCAGTTCTGAACTGTATAAGTGCTAGCAACTCCATTTGGCTCTTCCGCACTGCCAGTACTTGCTCTTGGCCACTGAGCTATCTATCCATCTCCATTTCAATGAAACTCTTCAAGTTGCAATGTTTTTGTAGTCACACCCTGTTGTACATACATTTCTTTCTCCAGTCATCCTCTGTAAAGAAAATGCTACATACATTAATAAAATTAAGAAAAGGTGAATCCTAAGGACTCAGTGTGTGCTCTATCTCATGTGCAACCATTCAGATTGGAAGGGAATTTGTAGTCTTAACAAAGAATATTCACTACTATTGATTGTCCTATTTAAGGTTACCATACAACATTTTTTAATCTAGCAGCATACCCAATGCCCTTTAACATTTTGTTGGCTTTCAAATGAACTGCGAAGTTAAGATTGGACTAATATCTTACCATGACCAAAAATGAAAAAAAAAAAGAAAAAGAAAAAGAAAGAAGATAGAAAAGGAATAAAATAAAAGAAATAAAAACTAGTAGTTTATGTTCAAGCTACAAAGAAGGTTTATCAACTGCATTGTCTTTATTAGTCACAGGAACTAATTATATATATATATAGAAAGGGAAGGAATCAGGAGGGAAGAAAGGAAGAAAGGCAGAGAATCTAGAAAGAAAACAAAATGTCTAGGCTCTTCCCTGGCCATGCCTTTGAAATATAACTTCTCTGAATACTGTACAGCAAGATTAATGTTCACTCATTTTAGCATCCTGTACTTTGCAGCTTCATTTTCTGCTGTTGCACTGACATATTTTGGAGGTGACATAACAGCCCCCCTTTTTTTGAATGTTCAATCTGTCAATTAATCATATTTCTTTTTAGTAAAATGCAGGTTTGTTTTCTTGGACATAAATTCAGTATCAAATAGCTACGTATTCCAAAAGTATTCTCCATAAAGATGTGGAGTTGTGTATTGATTCTCAGTGTAATATTCAGATTATGTACAGAAGTTCCAATGCTTAACAGAAAAGTGACTTTTAACCAGTTGGGAAATCTTGGAACACTTGTGACAACCTACAGCTGAAGAACTTTGAAAAGATCATAGGCAATCCGGCATGAACATACACATAAATGCACTCTTACATAGAGATGGGAGTTGTGGCAGAAAGAAAGAGGAGGGGTTAGAGAGAGAAAGAGATCTACGAACATCTCCTCCTTGTCAATACTGTAAAGTCTAATCAGCTGCTGATTAGACTTTAAAGCATGGAACTCACTGTTTCTTAAGCTATATCATTGTGTTGAACAAATCTGAAAGTTACTAAATACTATGTGCTATGTTCATTTATTCCTCTTTCTCCTGCAACCACAACTAAAACTGTTTCTATTCTGAAAAGACCATTCCTTTTTACATATGACCTTGCCAGACACTTAAGAAAAGAACCGGGCTACAGAAACTGCTGATTCCAACCAGTCACATTTCAATGTATACCAAATGCATCAACTTATTTCTCAAAGAAGCATCTAAATTTTTCATAATTTAGCCAAAGAGCATTTGAAATACATGTCTGTCATACATAGATAGGTGAGATAAACGATAAAGAGTTTAACAGCAATTGAAATGACAAAGACGTATGTGTGCACTCGTGTGTGTGTGAGAAAGAGAGAGAGAGAGACAGAGAGACAAAGACAGAGAGACGGAGAAGGAGGGAGAGAGAAGGACAGTGAGGGAGGGAGAGAGAGGGGGTTGAGTGTATTTACAGACCAACCAGAGACATGGCCATATCAATTGTGGGAACTACAGAATAGTGCCCGTGAAACTGCCTAAATCTGTGTTCATAGAGAATGAAGGTCTTCAGTAAAGATTGTCAGAATTATAGGACAGATGTGAGGTAAAGGGAAGCGAACCTGCAAGCAGGCGATGGTACCACAAAGGTGCCTGTACTTTCTACCGTTGTCTCTTAGCCTGAAATTTTCCAACATTCATGATGGGTTATTCTCAGAAGTTGTCAGCAGGCATCATTGTGTGGCTGTATATTAATCTAGTCTAAGACATCAGAGTACCTGAAAGAGCAGGTGTGGTAGGAGCCAAGAGAACTTAGAGCCATTGTTGTCATGCCAAGAAGGTAAGATAGTCTTTTGCCTGGTGCATATATAGTTCCTACAGCTATCTGAATTAATCAAACAGATTTATGTGTGTGTGTGTTTCTATTTGGAATTCCACACTGGAAATGAATTAAGGTGAAGAAACAGTGCAGTTTGTTGTTCACTTGTAGAGCCTTTGTTTTCTGATTGGGATAAAAAGGTCATCTTTCTGTTACTTTACTTTCTTTTGCTTTTGCTTTTCTGCATATATATTTTTTTCATTATTTTGTTTTATTCCTTTCCCTTACGGAAGATTTTCAGTTTCATGAAGTTATATTTATTTATTGCTGATCTCAGAGCCTGTGCTGTTGGTGGTTTGTTCAGGAAGTTGTCTCCTGTGACAATGATTTCAAGGCTGATCTCCACTTTGTTTTCTAATAGATTTTGTGTATCTGGTTTATGTTGAGGTATTTGATCCGCTTAGTCAGGAGATTTGTGTACAGTGATAAATGTGGATTTATTTGCATTTTTGACATTTATACATCCAGTTAGACCAATACTATTTGTTGAAGATACTATCTTTTTTCTATTGTGTGGTTTTGGCTTCTTTGTCACAAATCAAGTGACCATGTATATGGGTTTATTTATGGGTTTTCAATTTGAATTCCATTGAACAACCAGTCTATTTCCATGCCAGTACCATGAAGTTTTTATTACTATTGATCTGTAATATAGCTTAAAGTCAGGGATGGAGATAACTCCAAAAGTTCTTTTATTGTACAGGATTGTTTTAACTATTCTGTTTTTTGTTTCTTTGTTTCTTTGTTTGTTTGTTTGTTTGTTTGTTTGTTTTTCTTTATGAAGTTTAGAATTGTTCTTTCAAGGTCTATGAAGAATTGTGTTGGTATTTTGATGGAGATTGCATTGAGTCTGTAGATTGATTTTGGGAAAATGGCCATTTTTACTATAATAATCCTACCAATCCATGAGAATGAGACATCTTCTCATCTTCTGATATCTTCTTCAATTTCTTTCTTAAGAGACTTGAAGTTCTTGTCATACAGGTCTTTCACTTGCTTGGTTAGAGTAAAAACAAGATACTTGATATTATTTGTGACTATTATGAAGGGTGTAATTTTCCTAATTTCTTTCTAGCTCATTTGTCCTTGGTTTACAGGAGGGCTACTGATTTTTTTTTTAATTAATCTTGTATCCAGCCACTTAAGATGTTTATAAGTTGAAGGATTTCTCTGGTAGAATTTTTGGAGTCACTTGTGTACACTCTCATATCATCTGTTAATAGTGATACTTTGACTTCTTCCCTCCTATTTGCACCCCCTTGATCTCCTTTTAGTCATTTTATTCCTCTGGCTAGAAATTTAAGTACTATATTGAAGACATATGGAGAAAGTGGGCTGCCTTATCTTGTTCCTGATTTTAGTGGAATTGCTTTGAGTTTCTCTCTATTTAATTTGATGCCAGCAATTGGTTTACTATATATTGCCTTTATTATGTTTAAGTATCAGCCTTATATCCCTGATATCACCAAGACTTTCATCATGAAAAGGTGTTGAATATTGTTGAAGGCTTTCTTGCATCTAATGAGATGATAATGTGATTTTTTTTCTTTGAGTTTGTTTATATGGTGGATTACATGGATGAATTTTCAAATGCTGAAGCATCCCTGGAACCCCGTGGATGAAGCCTACTTGATCATGATGGATGATGTATCTGATGTGTTCTTGCATTTGATTTACTGGTTGTTTGTTTGTTTGTTTGTTTGTTTGTTTGTTTGTTTGTTTTGTGTGTGTGTGTGTGTGTGTGTGTGTGTGCGTGTGAAATTGGTCTGAAATTCTCTTTCTTTGTTGAGTCTTTGGGTGGGTTAGGTATCAGGGTTACTGTGGCTTCATAGAATGAGTTTGGCAATGTTGCTTTAGTTTCTATTTTGTGAAATAGTTTGAGGAGTATCATTATTATCTCTTCTTTGAATGTCTGGTAAACTTCTGTGCTAAAACCATCTGGATTTGGGCTTTTTTGGGTTGGGAGACTGTTGATGACTGCTTCTATTTTCTATTTGCTTCTATAACCCCCATTACAAGACTGTTTAAACTGCTTACCTGATCTTGATTTAGCTTTGATAGGAGAAATCTATCAAGAAAATTATTCATTTCTTTAGATTTTCCAATTTTGTGGATTACAGGCTTTTCAAGAAAGACCTAATGATTCTTTGAATTTCCTCAGTGTCTGTTATGTCCCTCTTTTCATTTCTGATTTTGTTAAATTTGATACTGTCTCTCTGCCTTTTACTTAATTTAGCTAAGGGTTTATCTATCTTGTTGATTTTCTCAAAGAACCAGCTCTTGGTTTCATTGATTCTTTGAATCATTCTCCTTCTTTCCAATTTATTGATTTAAGCCCTGAGTTTGATTATTTCCTGTAGTCTATTTCTCTTTGCTGTGTTTGATTTTTTTCTGTCCTAGAGCTTTCAGATGTGCTGTTAAGTTACCAGTATGGAATCTCTCCAATTTCTTTATGAAGGCATCTTTGTGCTATCAACTTTCCTTTTAGCACTGCTTTCATTGTGTCCCATAAGTTTGGGTATGTATTTGGGTATGTTTCATTGAATAGTAGAAAGTCTTTAATTTCTTTCTTTATTTCTTCCCTGACCCAGTGGTCGTTGAATAGTGAGTTGTTCGATTTCCATGAGTTTGTAGGCTTTTTGTTATTTCTGTTGTTGTTGAAGTCCAACTTTAATCCAATGTGGTATGATAAGATGCAGGGGGTTATTTCAATATTCTTGTATCTGTTGAGGCTTGCTTTATGATTGAGTTTATGGTCAATTTTGGAAAATGTTCTATGAGGTGCTGAAAAGAAGATATATTCTTTTGTATTTGGGTGAAATGTTCTGTAGATATCTCAGGATGTCTGTTAGTTTCATTATTTCTCCATTTGTTTTCAATCTCAGTGATCTGTCTATTGGTAAGACTGGGTTGTTGAAGTCTCCACTATTAATGTGTGGGGTTCTTTGAAAGCTTTAAGCTTTAGTGAAGATCCAAGCTAGCAGCGACCAGCATGCACCATATCTGAGGGGAAAAGGATATGCAGCTCTGAAAATGATGCGTGAAGGGGCTGCTGAACCCAGAACAACAATATCGAGGCTTCCAGGAAGAAAGGGGACTAACTGTGAGGTGAGTCCATTTAGATTCGTGTCACCCACGGACTTTTTCTTTGAAAGAGTTGTTCATTTCTTCTTTATATGCCTCTATTTTTTTGTGGCTATTTCTCTGAGAGCTTTGTTCATTTCCTCTTTATGAGCCTCTAATAACTGGATAAGTATGGTTTTAAAGTCATTTTCTTGTGTTTCCAATGAATTGAAGTGTCCATTGCTTTTGAGGGTTGCTGGTGAATCCATGATGTCCTGATTTTTGTTGGGTGTGTTCTTATACTGGCCTCTGACCATATGCTTATCTGTAACCCTTGCTGTGTGTTCCTGGAGTCTGTACTTCTACCAAAGACTTGGTAGACTTTTTCTGGGGGCTCAAACCCCAGGCACTTCACTGTATCCACCTTCCTCCTCCTCTTTGGAGGAGGCAGCTGAGGTGGCCCATAGATTACGCCACAGACCGCAGCATCCAGACCCCAGTGCAGGAGACTCCTAGCAAAGAAACCCCAGCTCAGGATCTGGGAGAGAGAATACACAATCCTTCCTGGTACTCCCCTGAGACCAGGGGCCATAATCCTTCTCTGGCAGAGGGGAAGAATGCAGGAGCAGCCTGCAGAGTCCACCACAGAGCACAGAGCCTGGGCCCCAGCACTGGCAGCTCCTAGTAAAGAAACCCTGGCTCAGGATCTGGGACAGAGAATACTCAGTCTCCTCACCCCCACCCAGCCGGCACTCCCCCCAGGACCAGCCACCATAATCCTTCGCTGGTGAAGGTGAAGGATACAGAGGTGGCCTGCAGAGTCTGCCACAGAGCAGCACCCGGGCCCCAACGTGGGTGGCTCCCAACACAGTGCACAATGCCAGTGGACACCAAGACCTGCTGCTACAGCACCACTGAGCTGACCATTAGCCTACACACACATTTGCCCCAGCAGGATCAAATCAGAGAGTAGAGAATAAGGAGAACCCTGTGCTTTCTGACTGATCCTGCCAGAGAATGAGTGTGCCTTCAAGTGAGTGCTTGCAGAGCCCCAGATCCGAGGTCCCTCTACACGAGCAACCAGATAACAGACCCCTACCACCTACACCCTTACTGTGGGCAACATAGGGATTCTTGGGCCAGCATTCTTAACACTGAACCCCCTGCTCTTCAGGTCTACCAGTGAATTCCAGGCAAACAATTCCTGGAGCCCAACAGATCTGCATACCAGTGGCCTGTTGGCCACTGGGGTAGTCAGGAAATCTGTGCCAGTGCACTGCGCCAGCTAACAGCGCCTGTGAATAGCACCAGCGTCACATTCCTCACCTAGGTACAGCTGAAACACCACGCATACTCTCAAACCAATGAACTCCTCTAATCTTCCTGAAAAAGATTCCAGAAACCAGAAAAAGACAGACCTAGTCTGAAGTACAGACTCCAGGAACACACAGCAAGGGTTACAGATAAGCATATGGTCAGAGGCCAGTATAAGAACACACCCAACAAAAATCAGGACATCATGGATTCACCAGCAACCCTCAAAAGCAATGGACATTTCAATTCATTGGAAACACAAGAAAATGACTTTAAAACCATACTTATCCAGTTATTAGAGGCTCATAAAGAGGAAATGAACAAAGCTCTCAGAGAAATAGCCACACAAATAGAGGCATATAAAGAAGAAATGAACAACTCTTTCAAAGAAAAAGCCACACAAGTGGAGACGAATAAAGAAGAAATGAACAAAGGTCTCAAAGAAATAACCACACAAATGAGGCAATTAAAGAGGAAATGAACAATGATCTCAAAGAAATACAGGCAAATACAGCCAAACAAGTACAGGCACAATTAACAGCATAAAGAGAGGAAACAGACAAAAAAATGGAATCCATCATTGAAAAGCAGGATTCCATATTCAAACAGAGAAGGAAATGGTGCAAGACATGAAAACAGAATTAGAATTAATAAAGAATACACAAACAGAAAAACCTGGAGTTGGGAACTTTGAGAAAAGATCAGGAACTACAAAGGTAAACATCACCAACAGAATACAAGAGATGGAAGAGAGAATCTTGGGCACTGAAGACACACTTGCAAAAATTGATACGTCTCTTAAAGAAAAAATAAATCAGAAAAGTTCCAAACACAAAACATCCCAGAAACCAAGGAAGCCATGAAAAGAAAAAAATATAAGAATAATTGGAGTAGATGAAAAAAAAAAAAAAAAGATTCCAGCCTCCAAGGTCAGGAAAATATTTTGAAGAAAATCATAAAAGAAAAATTTCCCAACCTAAAGAAAGAGGTATCCATAAACATACAAGAGGCCTACAGAACACCAAATAGACTAGACCAGAAAAGAAACTCCTCACGTCACATCATAGTCAAAACACTAAACCAACAGAACAAAGAAAAAATATTAAAAGCAACAAGGGAAAAAAGTCAAGTAATATTATGGTAGACCTATCAGAATCACACCACATTTCTCAACAGAAACTATGAAAGCCAGAAGGGCCTGAGCAGATGTCATGCAGACTTAAAGGGACCCCAGATACCAACCCCTGAGTATTCTATCCAGCAAAGCTTTCAATCAATATACATGGAGAAATCAAAATAACAAAACCAAATTTAAGCAATATTTACACAGCCACCCAGCCCTAAAGAAGATACCAGAAGAAAAATTCCGACACAACAAAACAACTACATCCAAGAAAACAGAGGATATAGATAACTACACAACAAAAAATCAAAAAAATATAAGTAATGAAACACACTAACACCACCAACCTCACATCAAAAGAAATTAACATTTGTTGGTCACTAATGTCTATCAACATCAATGGACTCAACTCTCCAATAAAAAGAGACAGAATAACAGAATGGTTGCGGAAACAGGATCCAACATTCTGCTGCATCCAAGAAACACAACTCTGCAACAAAGATAAACACTACCTCAGAATAAAGGGCTGGAAAAATGTTTTCCAAGCAAATAGAACCGGAAAACAAACTGGGGTAGCTATCCTAATATCTAGTAAAATAGACTTTCAACCAAAATTAACCAAAAAAGATGAGGAAGAGCACTACATTCTCATCAAAGGAAAAATCCACCAAGAGGACATCACAATTCTGAACAAATATGCCCCAAATACAAGAGCACCTACATTCGTAAATGAAACATTATTAAAGCTTAAAGCACACATCAATCCCAACACCTTAATGGTGGAAGACCTAAGCACCCTACTCTCACCAAGGGACAGATCATCTAGACAGAAGCCAAATAGGGAAATAAAGGCACTTACAGAGGCCCTATTTCAAATGTCCCTAATAGATGTCTATAGAACTTTTCACCCAAACTGAAAAGAGTATACCTTCTTTTCAGCACCTCATGGAACCTTCTCCAAAATAGAGATATAGCTGGTCACAAAGCAAGCCTCAACAGATACAAGGAGATTGAAATAATCTCCTGTATTCTATCTGACTACTATAGACTAAAGCTAGAGACTTCAACAAAAGTGGAAATAGTAAAAAGCCTACACGCATATGGAAACTGAACAATTTGCTACCCAATAACAGCTGGGTTAAGGAAGAAATAAAGAAAGTAAAGATTTCCTAGAATTCAATGAAAATGAAGGCACAACATACCCAAATTTATGGGACACAATGAAAGCACTGCTCAGAGGAAAATTCATAGCACTAAGTCCCTTCAAGAAGAAATTTGTAACATCTCATACAAGCAACTTAATGGCCAAACAGAAAGTCCTTGAAAAAAAAAGAAGTAGATACACGCAAGAGGAGCAGAAGGCTGGAAATTAATCAAACTCAGGGCTGAAATCAGTAAATTAGAATCAAATAAAACTATTCAAAGAATCAATGAAACCAAATACTGGTTCCTTGAGAAAATCAACAAGATAGACAAACCCTTAGCCAAACTAACTAAAAGGCAGAGAGAAACTATCCAAATCAACAAAATCAGAAATGAAAAGAGGGACACAACTACAGACACTGAGGAAATCCAAACAATCATTAAGTTGTACTATAAAGGCCTATATGCCATAAAATTTGAAAATCTAAAGAAATGGACAATTTTCTTGATTGACTCCATCTACCAAAATTAAGTCAAGATTAGGTAAAAAGACTGATTAGCCTATATGCCCCAAAGAAATAGAAGCAGTCATCAACAGTCTCCATTCCAAAAAAAAAAAAAAAAAAACCACAGGGCCAGATGGTTTCAGTGGACAATTTTACCACACCTTCAAACAAGTGCTAACTCCAATTCTCTCCAAACTATTCCAGAAAATAGAAACAGAAAGAACATTACCAAATTCAATTTTATGAAGCAACAGTCACCTTAATACCTAAACCTCACAAAGACCCAAGAAAAAAAAAAGAGAACTTCAGACCTATCTCTTTTATGAACATTGATGCAAAAATACTCAATAAAATACTTGCAAACTGAATCCAAGAACACATAAAAGATATCATTCACCATAACCAAGTAGGCTTCATCACAGGCATGCAAGGGTGGTTCAACATACGGAAATCCATCAATGTAATCCACCACATAAACAAACCGAGGGAGAAAAAACACATGATCACCTCCTTAGATGCTGAAAAAGCATTTGAGAAAATCCAACACCCATTCATGTTTAAAGTCTTGGAGAGATCAGGGATATAAGGCACATACCTAAACATAGTAAAGGCAATATACAGCAAGCCTAGAGCCAACATCAAACTCAATGGCATGAAACTTAAATCAATCCCACTAAAATCAGGGACAAGACAAGGCTGCCCACTCTCTCCATATCTCTTCAACATAGTACTTGAAGTCCTAGCTAGAGCAATAACACAACTAAATGAGATCAAGGGGATACAAATCGGAAAGGAAGAGGTCAAAGTTTCACTATTTGCAGATGAAATGATAGTATAGATGAGTGACCCCCAAAATTCAACCAGAGAAATCCTTCAGCTGCCTAAACACCTTCAGCAAAGTGGCTGGATACAAAATTAACTAAAAAAAAAAAAAAAAAAAAAAAAAAAACTGAAGTCTTCCTGTATACCAAAGACAAAAGGGCCGAGAAAGAAATTATGGAAACGACACCCTTCACAATAGCCACTAATAACATAAAGTACCTTGAGGTGACTGACACTAACCAAGCAAGTGAAAGACCGGTTTGAAAAAAACTTCAAGTCTCTGAAGAAAGACATTGAAGAATATTTCAGAAGAGAAAAAGACCTCCTGTGCTCATGAATCAGTAGGATTAACATAGTGAAAATGGCCATCCTGCCAAAAGCAATCTACAGATTCAACGCTATTCCCATCAAAATACCAACACAATTCTTAACAGACCTTGAAAGAAAAATTCTCAACCTCATAAGGAAAAACAAAAAACCCAGAATTTCCAAAACAATACTGTACAACAACAGATCATCTGGAGGTATCTCTATCCCTGATCTCAAGCTGTACTACAGAGCAATAGGAATAAAAACCACATGGTATTGGCACAGAAACAGAATGATGTATCAATGGAACCGAATAGAAGACCCAGAAATAAACCTATACACCTATGGATACTTGATTTTTTGCAAAGAAGCCAAAACCAATCCACAGAAAAAAAAAAAGACAGCATCTTCAACAAATGGTGCTTGTCCAACTGGATGTCTACATGCAGAAAAATGAAAATAGATTTATATTTATCACGCTGCCCAAAACTAAAGTCCAAGTGGATCAAAGACCTCAACATAAAATCAGACACATTAAATCAGTTATAAGAAAAAGTAGGGAAGACCCTAGAACTCATTGACACAGGAGACAACTTCCTGAACAGAAAACAACAGCACAGGCTCTAAGATCAACAATCAATAAATAGGACCTCATGAAACTGAAAAGCTTCTGTAGAGCAAAGGACACTGTCATCAGAACAAAACGACAGCATATAGACTAGGAAAGGCTCTTCACCAACCCTACATCTTACAGAGGGCGAATATCCAGAATATGTAAAGAACTCAAGAAGTTAAACAGCCACAACTCAACTAATCCAATTAAAAAGGGTGTAGAACTAAACAGATAATTATAAGTAGAGGAATATCAAATGGCAGAGAAACACTTAAAGAAATGCTCA
This sequence comes from Psammomys obesus, assembly GCF_907164565.1. Taxonomy (NCBI): domain Eukaryota; kingdom Metazoa; phylum Chordata; class Mammalia; order Rodentia; family Muridae; genus Psammomys; species Psammomys obesus. The sequence goes on from NW_026592732.1 coordinate 9,628,212, forward strand.
ACATCCTTAGTCATCAGGGAAATGCAAATCAAAACGACCCCAAGATTTCACCTTACACCCATCAGAATAAAAACTCAAGTAACAACACATGCTGGAGAAGTTGTGGAGAATTGGGAACCCTCCTCCATTGCTGGTGGGAATGTAAACTTGTACAACCACTTTGGAAATCAAACTGGTGCTTTCTCAGACAATCAGGAATACTGCTTCCCCAAGAGCCAGCTATACACTCCTAGGCATATATCCAAAAGATGTTCAAGTACACAACAAGGACATTTGCTCAACCATGTTTGTAGCAGCCTTATTTATAATAGCCAAAACCTGGAAACAACCCAGATGTCCCTCAGTGGAGGAATGCATACAGAAATTGTGATACTTTAACACAATGGAATACTACTCAGCAATTAAAAACAAGGAAATCATGAAATTTTCAGACAAATGGTGTGATCTAGAAAAGATCATTCTGAATAAGGTATCCCAGAATCAAAAAGACACACACTGTATATACCCACTTATAAGTGGTACTAGATAGGATAAACATACTAAAATCTGTACACCAAAAGAAGATAGGATAAGAAAACAAGAAAAAGGACGCAGGGAATGATGATCAATCCTCACTTAGAAAGACAAATGAGATGGATATTGAAAGTCAGAGAAAACAAGAAACAGGACAGGAGCCTACCACATAGGACCTCTGGAAGACTCTACCTAACAGTGTATCAAAGCAGATGCTGAGACTCATAACCAAACCTTTGGTAGAGTGCAGGGAATCATATGAAAGAAGAGGGAGTTAGTATGACCTGGAGAGGACAGGAGCTCCACAAAGACCAAATATATCTGGGCCCAGAGGTCTTTTCTGAGACTGTTTCTCCAACCAAGGACCATGCATGGATATAACCTAGAACCCCTGCTATGATATAGCCCATGGCAGCTCAGTATCCAAGTGGGTACCCTACTAAAAGGAACAGGGACTGTTTCTGACATGAACTCAATGGCTGGCTCTTTGACACCCCCCTCCCAAGGGAGGAGCAGCCTTGCCAGGCCACAGAGGAGGACATTGAAGCCAGTCCTGAAGAGACCTAATAAACTAGGGTAAGGTGGAAGGGGAAGAGGACTGCCCCTAACAGTGGACTCAGAGAGGGGCAGGGATGAGATGAGGGAGGGTGCGATTGGGAGGGAATGAGAGAGGGGGCTAATCTGGGATACAAAGTAAATAAACTGTAACTAATATAAAAAATAAAAATTTAATTAAAAAAGATTTAAGCTTTAGTAATGTTTCTTTTATGAATGAGGATGCCCTCATATTTAGGGCTTAAGTGTTCAGAATTGAGACGTTGTTTCGGTGGATTTTTCCTGTGATTAGTGTGAATTGCCCTTCTTCATATATTTTTGTTTAATTTTGGTTGAAAGACTATTTTATTTTGTTAGATACTAGAATGGCTACTTCAGCTTTCTTTTGGGGTCCGTTTTTTGGAAAACCTTTTTCCAGACTGTTACTCTGAGATAATGTCCCTCTTTGTTGCTGAGGTGTGTTTTTTGTATGCAACAGAAAGATGGGTCCTGTTTCCATACCCATTCTCTTAATCTGTGTCTTTTTATTGGGGTTTTGATGTCATTGATCTTGAGAGATAGTAATGATCAGTTGCTTCCTGATATTTTGATGTTGGTTTTGGTGGAGTGTATGTGTGTGATTCCTTTCTTTAGGTTTTGTTGATGTGGGGTTATTTATTACCCATGTTTTCCTGAGTGTAGTTGGCCTCCTTAGGTTGGAGATTTTCTTCTAGTATCTTCTGTATGGCTGGATTTGTGATTAGGCAATGTTTATATTTGTTTTGGTCATGGAATTTTTTGTTTTCTTCCTTTATGACAATTAAAAGTTTTACTGGGTATAGTAGACAGGACTGACATCTTTGGTCTCTTAGTGTTTCTAAGATATCCAAGTGCTCTGGCTTTTAGGGTTTGTGATGAGAAATCAGGTGTAACTCTGATAGGTTTGCCTTTATATGTGTCGTGGCCTTTTCTCTTGCAGTTTTTAATATTTTCTCCTTGTTCTGTACATTTAGTGTTTTGATTACTATGTTGCAGGTTTTTTTTTCTTGTCTTATCTATTTGATATTCTGGAAGCTTCTTTTATCTTTATAGATTTCTCTTTCTTTAGATTGGGGAAGTTTTCTTCTATGATTTTGTTGAAAATATTTTCTGGGCCTTGGAGCTGAAAGTCTTCTTCTTCTATTCCCATTATTCTTAGGTTTGGTATTTTCATAGAGTCCAAGATTTTTTGGATGCTCTGTGTCAGATGCTTTTTATATTTAACATTTTCTTTGATTAATGTATTGATTTCTCCAATCATATTTTCTAACCCTGAGATGCTCTCTTCTATCTCTTGTTTTATGTTGGTGATACTTGTGTCTGTAGTTTCTGTCCTCTTCCCTAGTATTTCCATCTCCAGGATTGCCTCAGATTGGTGGTTTATTTATTGCTTGTAGTTCCATTTTTATGTCTTGAACAGTTTGATTCATTTCCTTCCCCTATTTGATTGCTGTTTCCTGTATTTCTTTCATTTCTTTAAAAGATTTGTTCAATACTTTCACCTGTTTTATTGTATTTTCCTGTATTACTTTGAGAGCTTTTTGTTCTTTCCTTAATGCCTCTATCATTTTTGTAACCTCGGATTTAAAATCTTTTTCTTGAATTTCAGGTGCAATAGAATCTCCATGGCTTGCTCTGGTAGGAACACTGGTTCCAGCGGTGCCATATATCTCTGAGTAATTTTTCTTGTGTTTTTATACTGGCCTCTAGCCATTTGATTGACTCTGGTGATAGCCAGCCCTGTAGTCCCTCTGCTGGGTCACTGGTTGTGACGCAGGTAGGCCAGGCAGATGGGAAGCAGGTGGAATATTCTTCAAGCCAAAAGCTGGTTTGACGCCACACAGGTCTCCTCCAGATGTGGGACAATAGGTCTTGAGTCCTGTGTCCTGCTCATCTTCACTGGGTTTGCTGTCTCTGCTGAGTTCAGTGTATGTGACCCAAGTGGGCTAGGCAGATAGGGAGCAGGCAAAAAGGTCTCCAAGACAAAAGCTGATCCTGTGCACACAAGTCTCCTCAAGAAGGGGGACAATGGGCATATGACATTGGGTACCATGACCAGTTTACCTCCACTGAATTTGCTGTCTTTGCTGGTCTTGATATCTGTGACTCAGGTAAGCCAGGCAGATGAGGAGCAGGCAGATAGATCTCCAAGATGAATGCTTGTCCGGTGCCACACAGGCCTCCTCTGGATGGAGGACAATGGGACTTAGGTCCTGCACCCTGTTCACCTCCACTGGGCTCTGTGTCTATGATCCACGTGGGCCAGGCAGATGGAAAGCATGCTTAAAGGTCTCTAAGAAGAAAGCTGGTGCAGCACTACACAGGCTTCTTTGGGATGAGGATATAAAAACTTGTGTAATTGCTGTTCTGTGGCTGGAAAGTAAAGGGAACAGACCAGAGCTTCCACTGCTCTGGAACATTCTGTTTTGAATAGCCTTTTGTTCCAGCCTATTTTAACTTACCAGTATCAATAATTTCCTATAACAAAGGATTTTCTTTAAACTCCTCTGTTCTAGCATCATTGGTACCAGAAAGTACTTTGTAGGCTACCAAAAGACAATCGTATATACCAAGCTGGCCACAACCCCATTGATCTACAATAGTGCTCTGCCCATTACCAAGGCAATGGTGGCTCAAAGCTTGTGTGAGTAACCAACCAATATCTGATTTGACTTAAGGTCCACCCCATGAGATAGGACCCATACCTGAAACTGCTTGACTGGCCAAGAACCTAAGACTAGATAGCCCAGAGACCTAGGATAAAAACAAATACTATTAAGATAAGAAGAAGAGGAAGAAGACAGAATGATAGCAATAATACACTCCTAATACACCTATATCAGTGCCTTGCTCAACCACCATCAGAGAAGCTCCTTCCTATAGTGTATGCAAACAAATACAAACACTAACAGCCAGAAAATAAACAGAGAGTGAAAGACCTTGGAACACTCAACCCTAAAGAGCATGTCCTCATCCCCTCGAGGATCAGGAAACTCTGTGAAAGAAGAGGTGGGAAGAGTATAAGAGCCAGAGGGGATGGAGAACACGAAGAGAATGAGGTCCTATGAACCGATATGATCCAAGCCCATATGAACTCACTGAGACTGAAGCAGCATGCACAGAGCTTGCACTTGTCTGCACTAGGTCCTTTGTGTATATATTATGGCTTCCAATTTAGTATTTTCATGGTATTTCTGAATGTATCAACAAGTTTGTTTCTTGTGACTTCTCTCAGGTCATTTTCTTTCTGTTTGTTTTGTTTAACTTCAATGTAGGCATTTTTGTCTTATCTTATATTTTATTTATTATATTATTATATATCATATATCATTATATTTATTACTATTTATATTTATTAGAAGAAAAGGAGTGTCTCCAGTTGGGAGAGGAGATGGGGAGAAACTTGGATGAGTAGGTGGAAAGAAAATCATAATCAGATATATTCTGTGAGAAAAAATCTATTTCCAATAAAAAGAAAACAAAATGGAACAGGGAGTTTGCTGTTAGAAGTGATGTCATTGGTCCTGTGACTTGACTGGTTTCCTTCAGGGTGAACAAGAGACATTAAGAATTTAATTTAATAGGAAAATTACTAAGGAAAGAAAAATTCCACTGAATCTTAAATGAGCCATCAGACACAAGGTTTCCTTCCAAATAATAAAATATAAGAGACTATCTTTACCTTAAAAATATGAGAACACAAGTCGGGTGGTGGTAGCTCGCACCTTTAATACCAGCACTCAGGAGACAGAGGCAGGCAGAACTCTGAGTTCTGAGTTGCTCTATAAAGTGAGTTCCAGGACAGCTAAGGCTGCACAGAGAAACCCTGCTTCAAAACAAAACAAAATACGAACACATAAAATAGCATGAAAGGGTCATTTTGGCCAAATACTAACCTATTAATTAAATAACATACTAAGTACCCACGCAGAAAATCACAAGTGAACTTGTTGTAAGTTAAAAGAAGAGATGCACCCATGTAAGATATTCCCCTTCACACTATTCAAGTGAGGTAGAGTCAACAGAACTGATCACTAGAGAAATCTGTCTCCCTTCAGACGAGCCCCTTTGTCCCACACTTCCATCCAAGGATTCTCTGCCCATTTCCCCTCATGTAACTAAGAAGCAACATCCTTATGAAAAGGATGAAGGGGTGAGATTATCAACCCTGGTACATGAGATTTTCCCTTCACTCCCACCCAATACTTTATAACCATTCAGAAATCTTTCCTCTTAACACGAATACAAACAACATGGTTCAATGTTACTTTCCATATTTGAAAGCTGGCAAACTAACTTCTTTGGAGAAGAATTTACTTAAGACTTCAAAAGAAACTGGAGTAAATCTGTAATCTGCAATGTTAATGTTGCTTGCCATTATGATAGCTCTCTCATTTGAAAACAGTAGCCTTTTAATGAAAGAGAGAATACTGAAACTTTGACAGTATGTAAAGCTCATAATGTCTAGGTTCTAAAACAGAAATAAGTGTCAGAGAAAGCCTTCATGTTTTTTCAAGTTGGCCATCCAAATACGAAGTAATAACATTCTCATGTGTGGGCAAAGCCGTGACTAAGCTGTAAGTCCATGGAGCAGGGACACATCCACAAGGCTGGATTTTTATTCTCCTACCTTGTTGGGGGAACCTGCCGCAGCAACGGGTCTTCTGGATGCGGTCAGATGCATCCATTTTCTCCACTTAGAAGGAAGAGTATCACATGTTCAAGCCAAGCCCAGAAAATGTTCCAAAGCACTCCATGTCTCCTTCACCCCAGCTCTATAAAACTGAAGATTACAGACTCCACTTAACTATTCTTATTTTTGTCTTTCTTTTATTTATTTACTTTATTTTAACATACAAAGGAACATGTTTCTGTATGGAGTTTTGGTGCAAACCTGGTTTTGGTTGACAGTCTTCCATGTTTTCCTCTCCTCCATCCCTCTGCCTTTCCATGTAAGTTCAAACTCTTCCTCCTTTACACACTCCTTCACTTGCATACCACATATGTCCTGTTGTCCTACCCACTGCTCTGTCGTTCTCCATTTGGCAAGGGCCTGGACCTTAGCTGGGGTCCTGGAGTTTGACTTATGAATGGAGAACCGGTTTCTGTTTCTCTCAGGGGAAGCTAAAGAGCTTTACAATGAGGCTCCAGTGCACTAAGCTGGGGTGTGGAAAAGGTTTTCTACAGAGTGTTACAATTTAGCTCTTTTAGCATGAGGTCACCAATGGCTATGGAAACTCATGCCTTCCAAAGCCTATGGCAGCTTATGGCCTGGCAAGGCCAGGTCTAGTGGGCCAAAGGGCAGGCCCCTTGAGAGGACCCTGGCAGAGGATAAATGACAAATCTCAGATGGTCTTGAAGTGAGAAAGCGCAAACCTGCATACCTTAATTCCTGTGAAATCAAAGGCAATAAAAACCATGGGCAAAGGGAGGGATTTCAAGGGTGAATGTGTTTGATACGCTGGAGTCACGCCGGTCCTATCACAAGAAGGAAAATTCAGTACATAATTATCCTATGGGGAAGTGGGGTCCCCAAGTACAATTAAAAGTCTCTACTGGACTAAGATCCTTAGCAGGGTGGGGTGTTTCTAGGAATTCCTAGATGTTTGATATAGCAGTTTCCTTAACAGGGAAGGGTCTGGCCTGTTATCTGCCCTGATGGCTATGTGACCTCCTTACAAGACCTGGAATCAGCCAGATCTGGGAGACTTTTCAGAATCCCGCTGAGAAAAAGGAGTCTATCATCATGGACTAAGCTCAAATGATTGGCTATCTGGAGTTGACCAACTTCAACCTTATCCAGCAGAATGCCACACTGCTCTCCCTTAAATCCTTGCCTTTTGATTCTCATGGATATGTTTGTTTTCTAGGCATCTACCCATACTCAATGCAACATAAATGCACAGATTTAAAATTTAGAAGCCAAGTCCTGCATATCTGAGAGAATGTGTAGAATGTTTAGTTT